>NW_027271053.1:1115000-1375000 GCF_040938485.1 Diadema antillarum
TTCTTTCTAATGCCCTGTTTAAGTCCCAGGGCTTATTTTGTTGTCATAAATTATGATGTATATTGATAAACTAGAAATGTCAAGAAGATGCCAAAAGAAAACTTTGTTGAGAGAGAGAGTCACCTCAAGAAGATGCCAAAGAAAACTTTGTTGAAAGACAGAATCCCAAGATCCCCCCACCAAAAAAAAGAAAGAAAGAAAATACACCTTTGCTAAAAGAGGAATTCACCATAGGAAAATGCCATAAGGAGACCTTCCTGAAAGAGAGAGTCACCAAAATAAGATGCTAAACTAGAGAAGCTCTCTGAGAGCACAGACCTCCACCAATCAGCTAATTTGCATGCTGAAAATTGTCTGATTCCCCAAAATAGAAGTCTTTTGTTACATCATCAACCCTTAGCTGCGTGGCCCGCCTCGCCCTGGCAGAAACTACAGCACACAATTTAACGCGCCTCTAAAAACCTCAAAATGCGCAGCTTGAACTCCCAAGTTCATTGACCCTACCTGCCAAAATATTGAAAATTCTCCATAAAATCCATAAATATTTCTGGATCACTACCAAAATTTAATCATCTGTTTCTTGTGTCATTTTAAATCTTTCCTGCATGTCCCATCCAAATCCATTCACAACTTTTTAAGTTATTTTGCACACAGACAGATAAACAAACCAATGGTAATGAAAACATAACCTCCTCCCTTGGTGGAGGTAATGAGCTTTGGTGAAATAGGGAGTAACTACGAGATAGAAAAAGAAAACTTTGCTAAAAGAGGGAGTTACTATGACAAGATGTCAAAGGAAATTTTTGCTGAAAGGAGTGAGAATAAGAGGTAATGATGGAAAATTTTGCTGACAGAATGAGTCAGAATATATATGCTCATGAAAGACTTTGCTTAAAGAGGCAGTCACCACAAGCTTTAAAGAGAAAACTTTACTAAAAGAGGAATTAAGTCACTTTTAAAAAAATAGATGCTTAAAGAAAACTTTGCTGGAGTTGAACGGATGACCCCCAGAGTATAATACTTCCATCTCCCGTAGAGGGTGGATGCATACATTACATTTTCAAACTTGTCAAGCAGCCTGAGCACCTAACATTGGCAATGTAATGAATGTATTGATGGCAGGCTGAAGAACAGATACCAGGATGGCAGAACCATAATTTGAATGGCTAAATCACAGGATAGGTGCACTACATGTACTTTGCTTGGGTGTTAAACATCTAGTTGGTGATCTATGCCACACTTCCCTAACTTTAATCTAGTGTAAAAGTGGATATCTTCATTGCGCAATCGGCCGGGTAATAATAGTTTCGTGTGTTTCATTTCTGTGAAATCAAGACATCAACTACTGGAACATACGGCAAGCGAAAATATACTTATGTTTTTATTTTTGCGCTAGTTTCTGGTCGTAACAAATGTGCAACAAATTTCAACACACTGAAAATTTCCACTCTTACAGTATTAAGACACAGTTGATTAACTTTGATGCTAGAGAAGGCTACTTTTAGCAATCCCGTCAATGGAATTCATTATAGTCAACCAATAAAAAGCTGGGGAGACAATAATAACAACAAGAACGGTTGAGGTTAGCACATGCACAGGGCAATAGGAATGCATACCCCTTTGGTGTCACAGCCTGCTGTGCGATGATCAAAATTGAGAAATTGTTCAGAGAAAAAGCACATGAGAAATAAATACTAAAGGTGGACAGACATCATTCACTACTGATGAAATTACCAGCTTGTTAAAGGGAACAAACTGGCAAAGACTCTATTTATGCTACAGGACAGATACACTGAACAAAAAATGAATTTTAAAACTATTTCCTTTAAAAAAAATTATCTAGACTCTTATGAAGGAAAACAATCTCTTGCCTTGTTGACCCATGTTAACGTCTGTTAATTTCACTGCATCACTGATTAAGAGGAATTCTCCTGAACATTTTTAACATCTCTCCAATATATGAATATCTATATCAGAGTCGATATCTGTCCATCTACATGTGAGACGGCCTATATGTCTGCATTCAGACATCAAAGTCTCTTAGAAACAACCAAAAACATAACATATCAAAACCCCCAAACAAGTCAGAATATGTAAAACATCAGGTTAGAAATAAGGCAAAACACATCATGCAAAAGAGATAAGGCATAGGACATAGAGTACATTTGTATATGCCACAACATAAAGGCATAGGACATCAGGCACAAGATGTGCATAGGATAAAAGACACAGAGCACAGACATGAAACTTAAAGATTACTGTTGAAGTGGATATTTTCGCACCAGTAATTTTTCACTCTCGGCCTGGTGAGATAACTTTCACATTTTTTTCATTCCGTGGAATCAGGACATTAACTACAGGAAGATATGACATGCAAAAATATTTGGGTGCTTTTATTTTCGTGCTAGTATCAGGTAGTGCGAAACGGGCGATAATTTCCGCACTGCAAAAATTTCCACTTTTACAGTAAGTGGTAATTTTGCGTTTTTTTTTTTATACCATCCCTGATGGAGCATGGGCACCCTTGTCGGCCCTCCGCCTCGTTTCCCACAAACCAGCGGTACATCTCGGTGTCGTTAAATGGCGTCCAGTAAGCCACGGCCTCCTGGCCGTTGAAGAAGGGCATGTTGAAGCAGGAGGCGGTGAGCTGCAGGTGGCAGGTTTGGGACACCTGTATCAAGTCCAGCATCAGCTTCATCGAGGCATCGTACGCGAGCTCCATCGAGACGTCGGCTCCTGCAGGCACCGTGTTTGTGCCCATCCGGTCATGGCCGATGATTGTGGTTCCTGTATGCACACACACACACACACACACACACATTAACACATACATGTAGAATTGAGCGTAAAATATGAGAATACAGTTTTTTTCGCATTTGCTGTCCATTACATGAACATCACTTAAAATTATAAAAAAATTTGTGTAGTGATATTATGTTCCACGAGCAGAAGTATCAAGGTGAACATATGGTATGTGTTGCGATGAAATCATTTACACAGTGTAAAACTAGAAATTTTGACAATACATGTAAATATGCCACACACTGACCTTTCCTCCTTCATGCTATTTCCAATATTCTGACGGTATGACTCCTAAACACATGTACACTGTATACAACTTTTATCAATCGTGACCTTTTGGGTTGCGAGGGTTTACCGCATTTAATACAGGGCTAGGACAATTACCCCCTAGACAATCACCCCAGACCCTTGCCCTGACCCTAACCCTACTCCTAATACTAACCCCAACCCAAACTCTCACCCTAAACCTAACCCTAATCTTTACTCTGATCTCATCTTTAACCAGTCTTCAGGTGGGGAGGGGGGGGGGGGGCGGTAATTGCCCTGATATGAGCACATTTACACTTCAATGAACTTTCCAGGGCTAAATATCTAGCAAGGAGGCCATTTTTTTTTTTCTTGCAACGTAAACCTATTCTGTCTGGAAGCTCTGGGGCCGATGAACAGACGGACCATCTCAATAAAATGATACCGCCTTCCCTTCAGTGGCATACCGATAAGCATATATCAGGGACCAATGACCAGCTGGAAAAAAATGAAGTTCTGTTTTATTCATTGCATCGCTGATATGTTTTGTAAAACATTGTAAAGGTAATGAAGAAACTGCATTGCTGTATATTGTAAAGGCAATGAAGAAACTTACTTTGTTAACAACTAATATTCATGTATATGTATGGCACCAACAATATACACGTGTTTGTGTATCTGTATGTGCAATGATATAATGCAGGAACAAAACAAAACAAAACAAAACAAAACAAAACAAAACAAAACAAAACAAAACAAAACAAAACAAATCAAATCAAATCAAATCAAATCAAATCAAATCAAATCAAATCAAATCAAATCAAATCAAATCAAATCAAATCAAATCAAATCAAATCAAATCAAATCAAATCAAATCAAATCAAATCAAAATCAAAATCAAATCAAATCAAATCAAACCAAACCAAACCAAACCAAACCAAACCAAACCAAACCAAACCAAACCAAACCAAACCAAAGTGACATGACACAGATTGTCATGGCTCTGAGAACAGCTTATGACGCGCCAACTTTATTTTTTACCATCTCCATTGCAGTCGACCCACTCAGCAGGCGCGGCATCATCGGGATTGGGGTCAATCAGGTACCGGTCAGTGGTGTTTTCCCTCAGGTAGCCCTCTCTCTTTAGCTCATAGCAAGACCTAAGGATTACTGCAAGGTAATGAGAAGGACATTTTTTTAATGATAATAGGCATTGATCTACAGGCATTAATTGGCATGGCTATAGATTGCCAGAACTTGATAAGCGTTTATATGGGGCACTTTCCACAATGGTCAATAAACCTGGACAGTCAGCATCATGACAATAAAAAAGCATCAGTTATTTTTTTTCTCCTTTATTTTTGTGCAATTCTTATTTATCACTCCTCTGCTACATGACAAAAGACAATGTATCCACATTAGCAAGTGGTAATGTAAAAGTTAAGCATGATATTATTTTCTTATGCAGAGTCAATTTCCATGAATTGATCTGGCTTGAATTCTCAGGGACAATAGTATTTTTGTACATACTATTTCAATATCTAATAAGAAATGTCAATTTGTTACTTTTGCTCTGATTCAGTAAAGCAAGAAATGAGAAAATATTTGAAGAATGCAAAATATTTCACATTTTACAGTGTGCCTCAAAGTTATGTGAGCTGTATGTTAAACTGACATATTCAAATTTCATGAGGAAATATCTGGTACTTCTAACTACACATACTTTTTAAAACCTAACATGTTAAATACAAGAGGAATCAAAACTGAAAACTTACCTGCAGGTATCACCTTCACAGCTGATTGTGAGAGCATTAAGAAGAAAATTGACCACAAAATTGTAAGTTTGTTTCAATTTTCACCTAGCAAATACATAGCAAATGATTGCTGTCTGATGAATGTTCTTCATTTTTAGTATGAGTTGTTTTGCCAGAAAATAAATGCAACATCATTATCTTCTCCTTATGTTTAATCAGCTAAAAGTAAACACTTTTCAAGATCATATTTCTCATAGAATATTTGGCAAAATATTGATGTTTTAAAACCATTTTAAAGGTCATCTAACTGGCTATCAACCTGGTAGGTCATTAAAATGGGGAATTTTACGCACAAGCGAGCACATTCGATTTTTCTCTACCAAGGCACAACAAAATCAAAATTGAAAAACTTGAGAAATTCTCATTCCATATAACAATGAGAACAACAAACAAATTTAACACAAATAAAAAAACACAAATTTGCAAAAATCACCCGCTAATCTTTTCAATGTTTTAGTAGCTGCAAAAATAAAGAAAGGCTATGAAGAATGAAGACTCTTCTGTCTAATCCAAGTTTAAATGTCATTAGAAAAGAGGAAATATTAACAATAATTAAATGGTCAAAATTTGAAATGTTATTTCAAATTCAGAAAATTGAAAATGATTTTTAGTTCTTGAATGTCTCATGAATTCTTAAATTCCAAAAATAAAAAAGTGTAAAACAGAAATTCTTTCCAACCCATTTTAACAACTTTGCAGTTTATTCAGTCCAATGAATTTGAGTTGACAAAGAATTCTTATTTTCCCCTTTAGTTTCCCACTGTGTTTTTGTTTGGGAATATAACGTAAAAGACGTAGAGATACATGGGAACAAAAACTTATTTTTGCTATTCATTCATGTCTCTGATTGTCTTAAATTGCTTTTTTGTTTTCAATGCTATCTTGAAGCGTATTTGCAAATGATTACAAATGAAAATGTTGATTTCTGCCATTTTTACTTTTGTGCCTTGAAAGACAAAAATGAATGTGTTTACTTGTGCGTAAAATTTCCCTTGTTAAAGCCAATCATATAAACCTTTGATATGGTATATGACTCAATTTTTTTATCAAACTCTTCTATGAAAAATATGTAAAGGAAAAAAAGTTCACTTTTTTTTTCTTTTTCTTTGCACTGAGTGTATTTGTGCATCTGTCTGTATATCCATCTACCCATACATTAGTACAAATACCTAAACCTGTATATCTATACACTTGTACATGGCTTGTTACCTCACATTTTGTCACTGTTTATGATTGCTCAATAGGCGTAGCATTGGAGCACATTATAATACCAGTTAATGTTTTCTTGGGTGTCAAAGAAAGAATTAAATTATCTCGGTCATGATGCTGGAATACCCAAATTTTGCAAGAATGATAATAGAATGGAAATAATGTCACAAAATGAGTTATCCTGAGCTGTACGGTTTCAATGGCTTGCATTGAACCGAGTCAAAAAAGGTCTAAAAGAGAGAAAGTAAGAAGCAAATGTACGGAAACATGTCAGAAAGATAACAACTGTACTTACTCTTGTCATTGTAACACTGAACGGGCCCGACGACGACTTTCGTATCTACCCCTGTAACTGTAGAAAGGGTAACACCACTGAGGGGCAGAGATGCCCTGTCCGACAGGGTAACTACATGGACATCACTTTTGGTGGTGGTGGCATCCTCGCAGATGTCCCCTGCAGGGCAAGAAAGAGAAAGGAAACAGTGTTATCGCTCGGTTGCCATGCACACATTGTGACAAATAGCCGTGTACATCAAGTTGATAGTGTAAATTTGTGAATACAAGCTGTAGCTTGATTCATATTGTGATCAAGTCGCCACCCTTAACTTAACAAGTGTTAATAGACAGAATGATAATTTAGGCATTCTTGGGAAAATGACATTGATTTCTTGACAAAACTTGAAATATTAATCTAATTTTGATATGAACATTTGCAAGGCCTTTTTCAAGCGTCTGTCCCCCTGAAAAATGGGCTTAAATAACCCGGCACATTATTTGTTGCTAAGTCTTCTTATCTCTTCTTGTTTTGCTCAATTTGAGCTGTGGCACTAACTGCCACTATTTTGAACATATGTGCATGCATGTACACACAATATGTATGTATGTGTGTGTGGGGGGAGGGGGGGCATTGTAATATTCTAAATGTCTGAGCGTCCGTATCACACGATTCCTACTGACTCACTGAATCAGAATTGCTTCAGAAATTTACTGCGAGTTGAGTACAAGGCCAACATTTACATGACAACCGTTTTGAAAATTTCTGTTCTCATCTTATGATCTGTCTCCATCTTTTGTCTATTCAAACTGGGAGTTGCTCCTTACCTGCAGCTTGCTCTTTACCGTCTGGTGATTGCAGGAAGGCATTGACATGGCCGCCATTTGTCGGAGTTGTTCTGCGACACAGGAACTCGACCGTCTGCGAGCAGTTGTAGAAATTCGCTATCATGGCTCGCAGCTGTGCGATGGAGGCGCTGCCGTATGAGGAAGCGGTGGCGTTGCCGTATGAGATGGTGGCGGAAAATGGTCCACCATCACTGACACTCGCGTCGATGAATCCATTCTTACTCTTAACCTCGGTAATTAATTTTTCTTCATTTTTTTTTGCGGGGGGGGGGGAGGATGAAAAATAGGAAACATTTCATCATTGAAACTATAAGTTTCCTTTCAATGAATACTTTTTCAAAGATTAAGTTCCAGTCTTTGAGTCAATGTCTGAAATCACATTTATCAAAATCAATTTTATGCCATCATTGTTGATCAGTAGTACATGTAGTTCTAAATCTCAAATTCTTTCCCCTCAAAAACAAAACAAAACAAAATCACTACCAGGTGTCTGAAACATTTCAGAATTTGAAGACATAATTTGGAAGTTGTTTTTTTTTTTTTTTACTTTTAATTTTTTGAGCTACCCCAGAAGTAGCAAATAACTGAGTCACATGTATCTTTTTGGTAAGCATTGCCCTTTGACTATAATAAAGTGAGAAACCCTGCCTACTTTCAGACAATCATTCTATTTCAAATACTGCTCCTTCTCCTATGTACTAATATGTACTGCAACTACTTCTACTACTCACTACTACAACTACTACTACTACTACTACTACCTACTACTACTACTACTACTACTATTTTTATTTCATTTACTACTACTCTCAATACTGCCATCATTTTTTCACCCCTACCATTGCTATACCCTAGCAAACTTCTTTTGCTGCAAATCAGAATATTATACATAGAACATACATACTGTGAATATATATTATTATTAATTTTTTATTTATTTTTATTTATTTATTTTTTTTTTTTGGGGGGGGGGGGGGGGGGCAAGTAATTAGGAAATATATGAAATTCTTTCCAAACATTGATGTCTATAGTATACTCACGGTCACTTTCTCTCAGATAACACTCTGCTCTGAAGGGCTCCAATGGGCCCTTCACGTCTGGATCAATCAGCTGGTACTCGTCAAATTGGCCATTTTCTTCATATGCCGCTTCGCATGATGTTGCCACTGGTAACCAGATCAAAAAAAAGAAAAAAAAAGAAGAAGAAATGAACAAATCAAAATGTAAATATATTCTGGCACCTATTTCTTGAATCCTTGTTACTGTTAAGTTATGTGCATGAATGTGCAGGCCTGGGTGTATTATACATTTGCTTCATCATCATGCCATATTTCAGCTTCGTGTACAAATCGTCAATGCTACTTTCCAATAATTCTGTACTATTTGGATCTGGAAAAAGATTACATGAAAGAGAGAATATTGTAAATGAGGTAAAATCAGTGAACTTTTAGCATGTCACAGATGAGAGACTTTCAACAATTTACACTTTGACATGCCACTGTGTGCTCCAGATAGTGGTCGAGCAAATTTGTGTATGTTCATCATACTATGCAGCACTAATTGTTGCTGTCCAAAAATTTTCAAGAAAATTTTAGATTTGACTAAAGTGAACAAAGGATGCTAACCACAGCATAACAAAAAAACAAATCAATTCAAAGGAAAAAGAAAATATTCTGAATTCAAAGACAAAAGAAAATATTCTGAAGGCAAAAACCTGTAACTTTGTCCAAAAGTAGGAAAATTTGGACATATTAAGCATTCTATATCAATTCCTCAGGAAAAAAATATGAAGTGTCCTATTCTTATTTAATAAATATGTTTTATTTTTGATGAAGAAAGACATGCTTAATATAGAAAAGAAGTATAACTTCAAAGTTTTATGTAAAGCAAGTTGTAAAAACCATAAATAATGGTGCATCAACCACACACATGTAAAAAACAAATTCCCTTTTTGCGGTAATTTTTTACAAAATCTCCCATTCTCCCACTTGAGATTTAATTTCTCCTGCACTGGCTCTGTGTCTCCCGCTTGAAATGATTTCTTACTTATTGCCATCATATGTTGAAAAATAAGCCTTCGATAGCATGAGAGAGCATCTAGAACCCTACAGCTTTCAGGGCCCTTAAGCAGGTCCTGGACCCCGGCAGTAAGGAACTTCGCTCGTGATGTGCCCTTCGCGCACATCAAGTTGGAGTCTCCCGTTTGCTAGGGGTTTCAGGTGGGAGAATCTCCAGATCAGAAGGTGCTTGGGGTTGGAGTCTCCGGGATCTGTTTTACGTCCTTCGAAATTACCATAAAAAGCTTGTCCGTCATCCGTCTCCTCATATTCTTTGACCTCTGTTCTTCTTTGAGGTCTTGTCCTCTGTCGCGGACTTTCACTGCCGCTGGAAAAGCCAAGAACTTCATTGGTCTGGGTGGCCACACTCTGATATGAGTAGAATTTAATTTGGCTCCTCTTGACTTCAGGTAGGTATGAAGGAGGGAGAAAAAGAGGGGGGGGGGGGTGGGGGAGAGAGAGATATGTACTTCATAAAACACACCAAGCACATAATTTCCAACAATCATTTCATCGTTTGTTTAAACAAAAGATTCTCTTGTCAAGGTTAATATCTTTATTGAAATTGATTGAAAAATTTGCCCTACATGGATCTTAAAGGTAATTTGTTAATCAGTTTCATAATATCATGGCAGGCTGCAAATAAGGGTGAAGAGAAGTACGGTATCAAAAGTTAATGTAGTTGGAAAATGTTAAAATGCAAGTTTTGAAGTAAATATGTGACCCACTACAACAAAAAGGTCCTAAAGTCGCGCACGGTCGAAGCCATGAAAATCGAGTTTGAAGTCAGAGCATTAAAATTGGTCAAAACTTACGATTTTCTGATTTTGATATATTATTGGAGTCTAACATGTCTTCTATCATCTGTCGAAATTTTGAAGCAAAATGGTGAAAGGAAAGAATAGCGTTTTTCTGAGCCATGTTTTTTGGCGTTTCAACGAAGCAGAAACTGGTTCGAAAATTTGGATTGAGCGCCACAGATACATGTAGGTTCCGCCCCTAACAACGACCAGAGTGATCTCATTGGTCAGTTTGCTGCTTGCTGCTAACCGAAGCGTGAAGCTCGCACACTGCCCAGTCGACTGGTGCGTGCGGGCGGGGTGCGCTGTGCTCAGCCACTTCTCACATACTGGTCACTGATTGGTTGGCGAGGAGACCGCCGACGCTGATGTGCTTGAAGCGTGAAGCTCTTGAAGCGTGAAGCTCGCACACTGCCCAGTCGACTGGTGCGTGCGGGCAGGGTGCGCTGTGCTCAGCCACTTCTCACATACTGGTCACTGATTGGTTGGCGAGGAGACCGCCGACGCTGATGTGCTTGAATGAACTCTTCGGGGGTTGCTACAGTAGGGCTTACCTTCTATTGTCTAGAGGTGAAAACTGACTTGCGTGTCCCTTGATCGCAATTGCATCGAAAGGAAGACGTTTAGGGCGCTTTTCTCGAAACAGTGATTTTCCAGACGTCTCGACATGCTCTCTTTTAAACATCGATATCTCCGCAGCTGATTATTTTTATAAAATGTGTTATATATCAATTTAAAGCAGAAAGATTTGGGGATTTTATCATGCAATTTTCAAATAATCGACCTCTCCCGACTTTAGGATCATTTTGTTGTAGCGGGTCACATATATCTAAAAAAGCGGATATCTCAGATGACCCCAGCAATGCAGCATTCATATTTTCATCTTTCCTCCTCTCATTCCTCTTTGTGACATCATGATTTACAGTTCCCACTTTATTAGAGAGGAGCACATATTAAAAAATTCATGTGGGCATTAACTCACAAATTCCTCCGCCGAAGATCGATGTCATCACCTTATTGGAAAGTTGGGTAACTTTGGTGAGTGTAGTACGGTAGCATGAACAAAGAAAAGAAAAAGAAAACATAATATTCTAACCAACTGTCTAATCATTACACAACAATATCACACTGCTTACACTTTATGTAAGATACGAAAGTGTATATGATTACATATGGGACAAACTTGCAACACTTGTAAATGAGAAAAGATTATCAAGTGGATGGATTCAGATGGATTCAATTCAATTATTATTTCCTCCAAACTTTTCATGATCTGGGGAACAATCACTTCTATGATATCACAACAAGGTTACCTGGGATGCTCTTGTAAATAACCTTTTGTCAGATGTTTTCTATGAATATTGGTGTTACTTAAAATGTATAGATTGAAATCAATGCTTAAACTTTGTTTTTTTTAATCAATTTATAATTCAACTGCTTAACGTCTTTTGTCATATGGGTCACGGGATATTATAAAATGGGTTCAATATAGATACATGAAAACTGTTATTAATTTTCGACCCTTTTTATAAAACAGATAGTGCACAGGTTTAAGTTAGTGACGTTAGTGGAGAAGCAGCTCACTCTCAGTATTCAAAATGTTGTGCAACATGCTCTCAGCTTTGCGAAATCTTTTTATTTATCTTTTATGGTTAGGTGCATATAATAATATATATATATATATATATATATATATATATATATTGTAGTTGCTCCGCGTATTGGCAGTACTAGAAATAGCAATGATAATGTCACAATAGAGGAATGCATTAAATGCCAATTGCCTTGATCTTAATTAAAAATCCAAATTTTCGGGGGTCCTCCCCCGGCCTTCGTCAGGGATGACAGTGCGAATGAATTTTCACAGTGATATTAACAGTGAGTTGTTAATTCCCTACTAGCACACGTAATCTCAGTGTAACCAAAACAAAAAATAATAATTAATAACAACAAACACGTTGCGCGCTTATGAGTGTCGTACTTTACGTCATAATAGAGAAGACGTCACACTAGGATTGCGCGTGCTGCACATAAGGATCATGTTAATATCACTGTGAAAATTCATCCGCACTGTCATCCCTGACGAAGGGGGAGGACCCCCGAAAATTCAGATTTTTAATTAAAATCAAGGCAATTGGCATTTAATGCATTCCTCTATTGTGACATTATTATTGCTATTGTATGTATATATATATATATATATATATATATATATATATATATATATACATGAAGAAATTCGCAACATATATATATACATGTATATACAACGTATATATATATATATACATATATATATATATATACATATATGTATATTTGTACTAATGCTACAAAAGTGTCACTTCTAGATCATATTTTTTACTGAACTGTGTCATTTAAATTCATGACTCTACAAATTAGGCAAAATGTTTGCATGTTGTTGTTTTGTGTATCTGTTTGTCCGTCTCTCAGTGATGGATTCCAAACTTGAGGTGCTGCTTTTGTTTCCTGTTTTCAATCAACTTTTGGATCAATTTTTTTTTTTTCCAAGAGGAGCTCACACTCATACAAGTATTGTCTTTTAAGTGTTTGTTTGTTTTTTTTACACAGTGCAAACTGATCTTTCACTTTCATCTCCTCAGCACTTATTACAAAGTTTCGTTACTTGAAGGTTTCAATTATTGTAGTTTACTCTGTTCAAATTTACATTCATTATTTCAAATCATTGCTGAAACCTTATCTATTTTTTCAATTATTGTAGTTTACTCTGTTCAAATTTACATTCATTATTTCAAATCATTGCTGAAACCTTATCTATTTACTCAATCCTATTTTGTTGTTGTTTTGTATCATATGTACATAATGCTGTATCTCATTTCAATATATATATTTTTTTTCTGGATTGATGCGCTCGCGCTACTTAAGTGTTATGCATTGTCATTATCGTTATCATTATTAATTCATTTCCGTCCCTGAAGAAAGTGAGATGTACGTCTGTATATTGTTACTGTGGAAAAAAAAAATGAATATGAAATTGAACTTGAACCCCGGGATGACTCCAGAAACATGCACAAAATAATAATATATGGGACTTACAAGGGGCCAAATCCATCTAATAATCAAATGCTCTAGGTGCAACCACATGTAAGATAGGACTAACATACAGGTGCATGCATAAGAGAAAGAAAACGACAAAGTGAAACAGTACAGGACACATAAAGAAATAATAATAATCAACGATTGTAAGCTAAATAAAGCAAATACTTCTGGAGTTGTCTTCTTTCAATATATCATTGTACATAATTATGGCAGTTATTCATTTTAATTGGGGGGAAAAGATCACAGTGAAGAGAAAGTACAAAAAAAAAGAATGACAAACTGAGATCATCTTTATGTCTTACCTGCCCTTCTCCTCCGCCGCCTACGCTTCGAGGAGGCTGCTGTGAGAAAAAAAATTGTAAAAAAGAGAGAGAGAGAGAAAGAAGCATTTTACATCTCCCTTAAAATGTAACTTCAAAAACACTGTATTATAGGCCAGCACACTTCTGTACAAACATGAAACAGCAACTTCCAAAATCAGCATTACTAAATTAAACTAGAAAAGCACTCTGAGGGCGAAGATCTCTGCCAAGCAGCTACTTTCCATCGATTATCTTGCTCTTCTTAAAGAGATTCTTCTCCTCTCCAACACTGGGGAAAAGTCATAAACCCTCTGCTGCGCAGCGAGCCTTGCCCTAGCACAAAGCGCAGCACGCACTTCAGTGTGCGTATAAAAACCATGAAAACCTTAAAAATGCACAGCTTGAACTCCCAAGTTCATTAACCCTACCTGCCAAAATATAAAAAATCCTTCATAAATTCCCAAAAAATTTTCGGATCACTACCAAAATTTAATCATCTGTTACTTGTGTCATTTTCAACCTTTCCTGTAAGTTTCATCCACATCTGTTCTCTACTTTTTGAGTTATTTTGCACATGGACAACTAACAAACAGAGATATTAGAGATGCTTCAGTGTAAACTTTTTTTCCTGCCACAAAAGATTTGGGTTTCAATGAATTTACTCAAAAGGAAAAGGTATCACGTTTGAACTTTGTTTCTTCACTCATGTGTTGAATGTTTCACTGTATTATATATACATCATGACCAAAACTGTGAGGGTTCTGGGAACAGTGGAGTCAACTGGAGTCATATTTGAGTCAGAATTTTCAATGCATATCACATACAGTAGCCAAAAAGGAAGACAATTACAGAATGAACACTTTATGTGCCATATATAGTGTACAGTCTGTAAATCCCCTGTGTGCCACCTAGACTGTAATGCAGACAACACTTTTGGAAAACATTCTGTTTTTCAAATCTATGTGACTTTTTTTTAGATTTTTGTTACCCTGGACATTTCATGAGTAAAGCTGTAAATAAAATACCACACTCTGCTTTGAGATAAATTGTATGATACGTCTATGATTGTTTTCCTTTCAAATAACCAATACATGTAGTTCATTATTGTACAGGCATGCCTTTTGAACAGAAAACAAGACCAGAAATCTAAAATTTACTTGCAAATCACCACATGAAATGTGAGCGTCGCATGTACTGTGCATGTGACAGGAATGGAATCATGAGAAATGCTTTCATTGTATTGCGGCATACTGATCTGCAGCCGCCATGCTTGAAACAGAGACTTCAAAGGATCCAGAATCTATGTTCAAATCTAATGAGCTGTAGCTCCCAAGATGCATCCAGGAAAGAAAGAAAGAACTTACTTGATTTCATTAAGTTGTGGCCCTCTGAGTCTTCTACCTTTTTGAGCTCCGGATCAGTCGCTTCTAGAAGAAAAACAAATTTCAGTCAGTATGAATTTAATTCTAAGTGATATTTTTTTAATTGTCTCACATATATACAGCTGTACCTCTGATTAACCAGGCCCCTGTTGTTGTTGGGGAGGGGAGAGGATGGATAAGGCTCATAACAAAAGGTTTCTGCTAAGTCAGGCCTGTACACTGGCTATTTGGGCTGCTTGCTTGCTTGTTCCAAGAAGGGATGACATGAAATGACATGTGCAGCTGTTCCTTCGTAAAAATGCTTCAAAATTACGCTTCCTTGAGCTTGCTCAATCGTAGCATGGAGGCGGATTTTCAGCATGAAACACGCACAATCTTTTGTATGAATCCCCTTTATCTTTTTAAAGTAATCGTCATGTGCTATGCGCAGCTCAATACCACATTAGATGAAGGAACATCATGATACAGTTACCATTCAATTTGTATAGAAATTGCAAGTCACTTTGCGGTGGGAGAGAATATTTTAGAATACTGTTTACATAATTCCACTCTACATAACAACAACATACACTCATCTATTCTCATTTTAGCCCCTAAATTCAGATTTTGCATCAAATAATGATGGCGCTTATGATGGTGGTCTCCTGCATTCAATGATCTCTGTTGTTTACTGAAAAATACTGTATATCTTATTCTATGTTTCTGTGTGTCTACATTGCTCAATGCAATCACCTATGTGTATCTATTTATGTACTGTTATCGATTTATTTCACTGCACTCGTTATTCTTTGTCTTTGTACTTTTTGAAGTTTGCATTCAAATTGCATCTGATTGAATGCAGAAATAAAAGCAAACAAACAAACAAAACAATAATACAATAATTGCTGTCTCCACAGTAATTATTGTTCAGTTTCTGACCACCCACACAATGGCCAGATATACATGTATGTTTGTGATACATTGCGATTGCCGGAGGCATTATGTTTTCGGGTTGTCCGTCTGTCCGTAATGAATTTTGTGGACAGCGTAACTAAAAAAACCTTTTGAGGTATCAATAGCCATGGCAAGGTCCAGCACAGCAATCAGACAGAGGCACATGTACACACATTCTCCAATTTGTGAATTTCAATCCTTTCGCTTGAACAGGTCAAATTTTTGGTATGAGTGACCTTTGTTGAGTTCTATTCAATAAAGATGAATTGAAGAGATAGAATGAAATCAGATAAAAGGACTGGTGGACATTTCATCACATTTGGACCTGAAAAAACAAACAGTGCATTCAAGTGCTATCCCACAGCAAACTGAACTGTAGGCTACCAAACCCGTGCCAGAGGAGCACATTAACGCTTCTTTAAGTGTGCCATACTGAACTGCATCAAGTCAAAAGTGGATCACTTCCCGATACATATGCTCCAAAAGGGCCCCAAAAGTGTATGAAAACTTTGCATGTGAACAATTAATGCACACGACATGCACATGCCTCATAATGCATCAAGTTCATTCTCTCTGTTTGGGACATATTCTGTAAATACATTGTCGTTTAAGCGTGCCAAGTGAATGACCCTCATGCTACAAAATGTGTGACCCCCTTTAAAAATAACTCATGAGATACAACGATTTCTCAAAAGAATGCTGAACGCTCCAAATATGGGCATATCAGTACAGTTTGCATGGTAAGCTTTGGTTCAGTTCGTTTGGTTTGCTTTAGAGCGCTTGAACACACCCAGAGATATGGAATGTTTCGGTCGATGAAACTGTTTTATGCTACATCCACTATAATCAATGAAACCTCCTGCATTCCGTTCATCTGATATTCATTACTTTATCCCCCCCCCCCCCCCCAGGCCAATATGGAACATGGGGGTAACTTACATTATATAATCATACTTACTGACTTCAGGAGCAGTACGTCCTGACACCAGACTTTTCCAGTTTTTAAAAAAGATGGAGAAAGAACTCCTCCCTTTCATTGTGTATGAAGATGCAGCGGTTGCTGATAATACAAAAGGGAGCAGAGAGGAACAAGAAGTGTGATCAAACATTTGTACCTATTGAAATAATCATATTTCCCGAGGTATGATTTCTGTTTTTTCCCTGATTCTGTCTGCCTCTATACAAATCAAATTTGTAAGATCCAAATTGCTGATCTACATTTTTACCATTTTCATTTGTACAGAGGGAAGACAAAAATTGAAGAAAACTCATACTTCATGATATCTTTACCCCTCTGCTTAATATTCTCTTGATTTCATATTTACTGTAAATTGTCCGCCTGGCAGTATGTGACATAATAATGTTGGAATTTTGGAGCTTGGGTATTTGTTTGATGTTCATCGTGTCATTGCTGGCAACCAGGGATAGTCTGGTGGTAGTTTCACTTTTCGGAAAGCAGCAAATGACCAATTCGATTCTTGCTGGTACCTTTTTCCCCCTGACATGTTTGTTAAAATGAAGATCAGCACTTGCAATCTGACAAATTTCATTCGTACAGAGAGCAAATAAAGTTGAGGAAAACTCATACCTCCTACCTCCAACCCTCTGCTTAATAATCTCGATTGCTATCAATCAAACTTATATTTCCATCTAGAAATAATGATACATATGCTTGCTGCATAAATGAGACTAAAATTTTTAACTTTTATCCTCATCATCATTTATTCCTATCTTCATCACACCTTTGAAAACATTCGTAAAATGCATAGAGTTGTATCTGCTTTATAATGTACCTCCACGATTGCATTCTCTTAAGTGCATGCATTTGATGCTCATTGACACCACACGTGTAGTCTTCATTCCATACCTACTTTTTTTTTTCTCTGGGATACCATAAAAACAGTAATTGTAATCTAAACTCACCACTTGGATTGGCCTGTGGTATCTTGATATGGTTGATGAAATCTCTGAACCATTTACCTGATATCAAACATTAAAGAAATGGAAAAGAGCTATGAGCATCCATATACATGTGTAGATTCACCCCTTACAAGCTGCTAAGAAAAGACAAGAAAACAACATGCCATTAAGGGAAAAAGATGCTTGAAGAGTAAGTGTGTGAAATAATGCAATGTACATGTATGAATATTTGTTCTCGTGCTAGTGATATAAAAGCCATCTGACAAAATTTGACATATTATTATGTATGACGTATGTGTGGACAAAAGAATATACAGTTGTACTAGGTGTTTCAAGAAACATTTCCCACTTTTGATCATTAATAGTGCAAAAACTATTCATCCAATAAAACTGTCATTGATATGAGTAATAGCTGAATAGTGTACACTTTTTTTTGGAGGTAATTTGGATGTAAAAACATGAATCAGTTTCATGAAATCTAAGATTGATTTTGAAGTAAGGTTTCAGATTTTGGTCAAATTTTAACCCTCTGTACAAAAATGAACTTTGCACAGGAACCAATGATGTGTATGTGAGTGTGTGCTGACATATGGTCCTGAACAATAGACATGACTGAACCACCTGTTGACTAGGCGTCAGTCTCGTGCTCCCAGGCACATGAATGCTTAATCAATAATTCATGTGGATTGCCCTGGGCACTGCTCGTCTGAATTCATGCACAGTAAAGGGTTAAATGCATACACCATGGAAAAAGTAAGCACATGCTTCCATGTGCTCGCAAACACATTTCATTCCAGCTGGCAATCATTTTCAAATTTTGCTTCACCATATCACTAAATCTGGGATATAAATAGGTATAAATGATCTAGAGTTCTTCATTTTAATACAACTGTCTACTAAAAATCTGACAAATTTGTCGCTTTTTCGATAAAAAGAGATCATTTATGGTAAAGAGTACAGCAGCATTTTTCATTGGGGCGATTTGTTTCACAGTAGATTTATCTAAGGCTCCATCTACACAAGTGTATACTCTATATTGATTTTCTTTGCTTCCTGTCACCATGTTTACGACAGAAGAGAAGGTATTCATTGTAATTTCGTTTTTTCAGAAGTAGGGAGAGCACTGTCGCCACTCAACGACAGTATCGACAGGCGTTTGACTTTACACAGATACTGCCATATAGGCTGAATAAAGACTAGTTGTGATAGTGGAATTTCTCATGAATAAATAATGAAGCATTCAAACCCTGGCCATTGTTCAGGACCATTGTCAGGGTGTTAACCACACACTCCCATACACACCCATTGACCCCTGTGCAAAATGAATGTTTTGTACAGAGGGTTGAAAATAGAGCAAAATCTGAAACCTAACTATGAAATTAATCATGGATTTCATGAAACTGATTTATGCTTTCATATTTAAACCACCTTCAACAAAATTGTACACTATTCAGCTATCACTCATATTAATGACTGTGTTATCTGATATATAGTTTATGAATTATTAAGAATCAAAAGTGGGAAATGTTTTTTGAAACATCTAGTATAAAAGGAACTCCACAAAAATTCACTTTTCTATAATGAAAGAGCACTTGACTAACCGCTTACAAAAAGCAGGAGGAATAATTGCTACCCTTAACATATGTCAGTATCAAGTTGATGGAATGTGCAATTTTCATGAAAAATCTTTTTTTTTTTTTTTTTTTTTGGGGGGGGGGGTTTCCTTTTATTTTTTCTTTATACTGACGTCCACACATACGTCATAACCTCTTGTAGTCTCCTCATCCAGCGGTTCCAACACCAAACTTTAAAAATTCATAACTTTTGCATCGATTGTCCGATTTTCCTCAAACTTTCACTGATGCAATGTGTTCTACCAATGTTGCTGCTTTCACTCAATCGACATTAATCTTTGGGTTTTGGTTTCCTTTCATGGCTCAAAAATGTTGCTACTTTCACTCAATCCTCATTCTTTAGGTATGTGTTTCCCCTTATGGGCAAGTCCAAGCTATCTGATCACAAGACTGAAAATTCAAAATGGGTCAATCTACATAAACTTGGTATCATTTTAAAGCTAAGAAGTTAAAATACATGAATTTCAAAAAGAAAAAGTAAAAATCCTTCGGCATAACCAGCAATGAATTAATTAATCTGCATAAATTAGAATTTAGATTTACGCGTGGGACATTCAAAAATTCTGCATTTTAAAATATATCTTTCAATCTTTACAAGTTTTTATGAAAATAAGTATGATGACCTTAAGTCTGACTAACAAGTTATCATGACTGTGATTTTCAGTTTCTCAACTGATTAAATATGCAAATGAGGGATGGGCCAAAATGAGCATGTCCCACGCATTACTTTTTAAGGTCATCATGACGCAAATCTCTCGTTTGAAGAGGCTACACCCCAGTAAATAATGCCAGTGCATATCTTGGCAATCAATGACTTAAAGTCAAAGATATAAAACACCTGTTTCTTGACCCTGGCCTAATCTAAGCATCAGTCATCGCCACAGCGCCACAGGAGGGGGGGGGGGTGTAGACATTCAGCGTATGCAGACAGAGCATGCCTGTACTGTAGTGACCGGAACTATTGTCATTCCATTTTGCTCTCCCCTTCTCCCTCCCCATCTCTCCTCCCCCCCCCCCCCCCCTCTCCCTCCCTCGCTCTCCCCCCCCCTCCCCCCCCTCTCTCTCTCTCTCTCTCTCCCTCTCTCTCTCTTTCTCAATGATCCAGTCAGCAGGCTGATTGTAACCAGGGAGGTAGTCTCACCTCCCCGTTGTAACTCACTGCCAAATAGCACATTGTCAGCACCGGCAAACTGGCAATGCTCTCCTTCTTATTCCTGTATTTTCGTTATTTACGGGTCGATTTTTTTCGTTCGAAATGTAAAATGGATGACCATAGAATTTCTCAATAGAATATAAAATTGAAAACTTTAGAAAGGATAGAGAAAATTGAGTTCACTTTGAATGGTCTGCCACAGGCAGATATCCTTATCATGCTCTAACGTAATACGACAGCTGCTTTCTCAATGATCCAGTCAGCAGGCTGATTGTAACCAGGGAGGTAGTCTCACCTCCCCGTTGTAACTCACTGCCAAATAGCACATTGTCAGCACCGGCAAACTAGCAATGCTCTCCTTCTTATTCCTGTATTTTCGTTATTTACGGGTCAATTTTTTTCGTTCGAAATGTAAAATGGATGACCATAGAATTTCTCAATAGAATATAAAATTGAAAACTTTAGAAAGGATAGAGAAAATTGAGTTCACTTTGAATGGTCTGCCACAGGCAGATATCCTTATCATGCTCTTACGTAATACGACAGCTGCTGGAGTCATCAAACCCTGGCTTGGCCTCCAGGTTTGTCACGCCTGAGCAGAAAGTTTATTTGCAATGGACAAGTCCTTCGACTCCCAACTCCCAAACGACAAATGTACGCACCCCACTTTGGGTATGCCCCAGTTGGGGACTCGCCTCAAACGAGGGATTGACGGCATGATTATTTCTCATTTGCATAAAAGTTAATGATTTAATTGACTTGAAACTTGCAAAAGAACAAATTCACAATGGACCTAATCATATCCAAGAGAGAAAAAATTTGTCTGATAAATCTCATACTTAATCTCATACTTAAAATTTAGTAACGCGTGGGATGATTTGTGTACAAGCCAGTGGAAGTGTACTAAATCTTAGTCTTCTATGGGAAATGTGTATATTATTGAGGGATTTTTTGGAATTTTCTGAATTCTGACTTGAAATTTGGTGAAAAGTTCCACTTTGGATAAATAATTCACAAAAGATCATTACATGCTATTTTCAAGGTCACATTCAAAGTCAAATGTCAAAAAATAAAGGATAACACAGGCATTTAATTTCATATTTTTATTATATCTATTGTTCTCGAGGGTCTAAATCATTGAAATTTGCAAGAATTTATTAGAAATACATCTATTTAGATAATTGGTACCACATATTAAAGTTTCTCTGAGTAAATGTGCAATTCACATCACAATATTCATAGTGACAAAAATGTCCCACGCGTTACTTGTCCCACGCGTTACTATACCTATCTTTTTATAATTGACCTTGAGAGAAAACAGTTTCATGATTTTTTCTGAAATATTTTGTTTCAGGTACAGTTATTGTTATAGAAAAAGATGTTTGTAATGTTCATAGTAAACCAAGTATTTTCACAATAATTGAGATAAAAAGTAAAAGAAGAAAAAACGGACAATCTTTCTGGTCCCACGCGTTACTGGAGAATAAATTTGCATAAATTAAATACTGAATGCGCGATTCTCATTATTTCTATTGTTTTGAACGAAGATACATACTAGCTATCGAAAGCAGCCTAACATATGAAGCTTCAATCTTAACAGTGCAATATAGGGCTAAATCTTCTTGTGATGTCCCATGCGTTACTGGTGCAAAATAGCTTGGACTTGCCCTTTAATGGCTCAAAAATGATCAAGTCCATTAATGTTTTCTTTATATTGTTATCCACGCATACTTCATAATCTCTAGCAGTCTCCTCATCCAGCAGTTCCAACACCAAAAACTTTAAAAATTCATAACATTTGCATCAATTGTCCCATTTTCCTCAAACTTTCATTGATGTGTTCTACTATTGTTGCTTCTTTCACTCAACCCACGTACATTACTCTTCGAGCTTCGGTTTCCTTTAATGGCTAAAAAATGATCAAGTGCCACATGGTCCCGGATAACCCGGGTAATACATCACGGTGTCCCCCCCCCCCCCCCCCCCCTTCAAAAGCACTTAATATCATCTTAACCCGTTCCATACTGAATTCTGACATGCCCATAGAATTAATATGCAGGCCACCAGGTTCCCATATGGAACGGGTTCATATCTCACTTCTGTCTCCTGTGCAGTTGAGTGGACCCAGTGTGTAATTTGCCATCTCTGTGCCGCTGTCACCGCTGACGTCACCGAAACCGAGTTTCGTCACCGGCAGCGCGTTCCTGTCCGTCAGCATGCCCTCATCACTCTGCCACATCGGTTTGTTGGAGTCACACTTGCACAGCAAGTTCGGACTGCCACATTCTATGAAGGCAGGATGAAGACCAACAATAATAATGACAGTGGTAGTATGCTTGAGTGACCCTCGTCATACACTGTAGTTATTAAATGTTTATGTATGTTTAAATAACATTACATCACGGAAATTATATGAAATCCCACTCACATAAAGGAAAAATTATGCTGAAGATTCCAATGGAACTAAAAGTTCAATGATCGACACCGGAAATTTGCAGCTATTGTGTGTGTAGTCAAATGTGAACAATGCAGAATTCATGTGCACTAGCTATTAAATGAAGGGGCCCACACCTCACCACCCTGCTCTCCCATAGACAAAGCATGTAAAAAACGTGTGCAGGTGACCATGATGATACTGATGACACATATTCCTTACTGCTTACATAAATGTAAGATTTTCCAGAAAAACTGTTTGGTTTTCACCTCGATCAGTTTGCCTGGTTGTGGTATACCCTGCAAAGTTTCAAGCATACTGAACACAGTCCCGGGCATAAATATTTGTTCAGTGTACTTAATTATAGCATACAATGTAGATGTAATACAATGTCAATTAAACAAACTAGTCGAGTACAATATTATTTGAATCTAACAGTTGAAATAGATAAGAGAGTAATTCAATATCATTATTCAATGATAATGTAAAATGAAGATGAGCGGGACGTGTTATTATATGCATACCCTGTATAATTATAAAGTGTACACATTTTATGCATACTCTGTTTAAGTGAACATAGAATCTCATGTACCTGTTGTTCAATAGACAAATTAAGCAACTCTAAATATTAGACAGAAATAAAAGAGATCATACGAGGATAATGGCCTCAGAGATAGATATCTATACATCAAATCAAGGGGATCATTTAAGTCATCACTCACTGCCTGGTGATAATGAGAGAAAAAAAAATGAAGACAATTTCAAAAATGCAACTGTGGATTGTGCAAAGATTTGAAGATGATGATTTATGATGATAACATGATGATAACAAGAATAAGATATAGGGCAATAATATCACTACCACAACTGCTAACAATCGTAGAAGTAATAACAACAAGAAGTTGCTGAGCATGAAATGAAGAAGGTGGATGAATTGTTTCAGAAGACTAAAAATGATATCATTTGACAACTCGGCACTGTAGTATCTTATTTTTGCACATGGCTAACAGATAACTCAGCAAATCGAAATGTGATAAATTTGTTCAGCTGTCAAAACTAAATCACAATGACCGCAATGTTTGAAACATTCTTTAAGCGCTACATAAATGCAAAATCTTAAACATAATTATACTAAAATTAATTGATTTCAGCCATTGAAAGTGAAAATAATATCTTTTTGAATAAGGTGAGAAAACTATTTGCATAGACTTTGGACACAAAATTTCGTTTTTGAGCCATTTTCGGTCTGACAAGCATGTATAAAAGGTCGTGCAGCACCATATCAGTATGTCCGATTTTTGTGAAAATGGTGTCATAAGATGTGCCAAACTTGAACGTAAAAAGTAAGCGAGCGGCATGGTCAAAACATTTTGCGCGGCAGAATGGTCGCAGAAAATGTCAAGGAGGGTTGATTCAACCCCTGGACCTTCTAGGGTTAAGCTACATGTGTACATAAATGCAAGTATACAATTTAGAACAATGGAAAACTAGAAATGAACGTAAGTAAAATACAGAAAATTTGAATGTGCTCACTGCAAGCAACTTAAACAAATTCTTCTGGGGTGGCAGGTTGTCATTGATATCATCATCATTATCAGTTTCATCATCATTAATGCCATCATCACCATCAAAATCACTATCATTAACATCATCTTCATTAGTGTCAACATCACCACAATTAATGTCAACATATCAGCAACATCACCACCACAATCATCAACTCTCATCACCACTACCATCATCATCACAACTATCATGCTATCATATCATCGTCATTACGATCACCATCGATATCATCATAATCATGAAGATCATCATCTCTACTATCATTATAATGAAGGTCAAAATCATCATCAATATCGTTATCATCACTAACAATATCATCATTTATGTCATCTACATCATCTTCACCACATCAATGTCATCATCATAAACATTAACATCATCACATCAACATCACCACTAGCATCATCATTATCATTAATATCATCCACAGCATCCTACCACCATCATAAAAATAATTAATATCATCATTAACCTCATTATCACCATCAACATCATTATCATAAACATTATCATCATTAATATTATCATTCACAGCATCATTACAACCAAAACTTTATTGTCATACAACATTAGCGTCGTCATCATCATCACTACCAACACCACCATCAACAATGTCATCATCAACGTCATTACCTTACTGCCTTACAGGTGAAGTGTAGCATTTTAAAAAGATGAAAGACAGAAAATGGACAGTTGATTAACAGATGGAGGATGAGCATATTACACAAACCACTCAGATCCTTGTAAGTTGTCCAGAGAATGAAAGCTGATCATGTAGGGTAACAAAGACAGAAAGTTGGCCATCATTACCTTTATTATCTGCACACGGGCAGCCACGAGCCCCGTCGGCTCTACCCCAGTTGTACATATGACTGCCATCGTGGGAGATCCACAAACCGATTGGCTCATCGCCCTTGTTCAGCACCGAACTGTAGCACTGGTACTCAAACCGTTGCTCGCAGCTCTCCGCCATTTCTATGATGCCCCGCATCTGGTCCATGCTGAGGTGATTGTAGGCAACCGAGACCTGGAATGTTCCCGCATCCTCCATCATCTTAACCTCACCGCGGGCTTCTTTGTTATGGTGGACGATGGTATATCCACCTCCACCTGCAGGCAACAGGCATTCAGTGTGAAGAGTTAATCAAATCAAAGGGGCAGTACAGTACTGGTTGAGTGAGGATTCAGGTTTATAACATTTTTGGTGAGATAATGAGAAACCTCCTATATGAAAGAGCATGTAATTTCAAGAAGAAATCAACGTTTATTTGATGAAAATTATCCTCCAAATGGCGGAGATATCCCAAAAGCATTCCTAATAAAATTCACTGCGGCCATGACTTCTATTAGGAGCTCTTTGTTTTTCCTTGTTTTTAGATATCTTAATCATTTTAAAACCAATTTTCATCAAATAAAACTTCTGATTCCCCTTAGAATTGTATGTTCTTTAATATTTCACAAAGTGGTTTCTAAGTACAGTTGAACCTCTCTTATCCGGCCTCCCTTTATCCAGGTCTCTCTATTATACGGACGCAATCTCGCCGTGATTTATTTTTTTTTTTGATAATTACGGGAGGAAAGGGGGATTCCCAACTCCTTGAGATCTCCTACACAAACACAATGAATTACATATACTTGATACATTTCTTAATAATTATTTAGGTAAATCTTATAAATTTTATAAGAATTTATAAAAGAAAATGATTTCATTCTTGCAAACACGAACCTCTATTTTGGGGTCTGTTACTGAGTTCAACAATGAAAAGGTTGCAGTATACACATTACTACATGTGATACTACAATGGGCTACATCAGTACATGTGTATGTATATGTACATGTATAAAGCATTGAGTCTCCCGTATCCGGCCAAATCCCTTATCCGGATGAGCCCCGGTCCCGACTTGTCCGGATACGAGAGGTTCAACTGTACATATATTTCACAAAACATTACAAGCTGAATCCTCATATCAACCAGTACTGTAGTCCCCATCGTATTGCTGGTGTATTAAATTCAAAGTACCTATCTTATACTGGGCTGCCAACCTTGAGTGAAAGTTTGGAGTGAGACAATCTGGGGGTGAGTAATCAAACTTGATCGATCAGTAAGTGACAGTGCAGAAGAGGTGATGGTGTGGATGGGGAGTGTCTTCTCCACCCTACCCCCATCCCCCTTGCGGGAGCCGTTGAAAATTTTTTGTTTTAAATGGTACACTCTAGTGCATACTTCAGTAAAGATTTCAACACACGCATAGAGAGAGTGTGCCTGTGGGAAAATCTCGAAAATTTTGGCTAGGGCATATTGAATGTTTGGATTATCAGGGATTTGGGGGCATTTCTTTTTCTTTTTTTCTTTTTTTTTAAATTTGATTTGGGGTTCATTGTGAGAACTTTTTCATAAGAGTGAGGCATTTAAAATTCATCCTGGTGAATTGCGTGAGAGTCAGTCCTGTATCTATTTGCTCCATCCTCGAATTCTGGCTATAAGTAGGGCCTACCGCTATAGGCCTATACATATAAATAACAGAACAACAAAACAACAAACACAAAAGGCATGGATATACATGTATCGTGGAATGCTAAACAAGTGCTTCTAAATTTAGACCTTGAAACACAAAGTTCTGGGTTTAAATTCTTTCTGGAGCAAACATCTTTGAACAAGATGGGATTTAATACTCACTGTGCACAGTCTCTCATGCGGCAAGTGTACCAAAAGGCACATTGCACTATAAGCAGGCCTACAACTACAAGTATATAACAATTAAATACTGGGCCCTTTAGGAGAAAATGCTGACACTAAAGATGGTATACCCTGGGTATAATGGAGACCATTTGCTAGCTCATGTTGTGCTTGAGGGACATCTCTGTTCTTACCATTATGGCTGAAATCACACTGGGCTAGGAATGGTTTCAGCACCCCAGAAGCACCATCGGGATCTATGACGTACAGACCAGACTTCTTGAGGCCAAGGTATGAGTAGGCGTGGCACGAGCTAAGAGCTACCAAGGGCAACCAAAACAACAGACATACAATCAAACAAACAATGACACAAATAAGCATCTGTCCTTTCTGTGTAGGTACGTGCCAAAAAGCTCATTCTTTTTCTTGGCCTGATCCTTGAAACTTTCAAGTGCATGGCTAGCTAGCTAATGGTTTTTTCTCCCAATTCATGATACATTTGTGACACCTGTGCTAAACTTTTACTGTATGGCACAAATGACACTTTCTAATGGTATATATAATCAACAATGCTTCCACTACCTTATCAACCTAAGAGCTGTTATAGCTAAGTGGATAGACAACAGACTATCAACCAAGAGGTCCTGGGTTCAAGTCCCTGACTGTGGTTAACTGTGCCACTATGCCAGGTACTTTATTCTCACTGCCTAGGCCTTTGGAGGGAACTTAAAGAGGGAATCCAGTCCAACTTTAAATAGGTTAGTCTGATAAAAACAGAGAAAAATCTTACGAGTTCAATGGTAAAAATTTGACTGAAATCGGATGAAAAATAAGGAAGTTATGACATTTTGAAGTTTTGCTAATTTCTGCAAGTTTTTGAACAGTTGATATGAATATGCAAATGAGTGAGCTAACCTTGTCATACCTCACAATTTTCCATTGATCATGTACAAGAAATGGCAAAAATTCAATGTTTTTGTCATAGAAGTATGAAACATGTTATTCTTGGTTGAGTTACTTCAGAATAATGATCAGTTAGATATACGAGGATTCGAGCCTAAAGCATAATTGTGATTGAATGAAAAACTGGAAATTTCAAAATTTTACGTACAAACTACGGTCTGTATATGGTAAGTTGTGAGGGAATAACATGCTCACTTTGCCATTTGCATATACATGCTGACTGTTCAAGAACTGTTTCCCCCCCCCCCCCAAAAAAAAAAACAACAACAACAACAACAAAAACAAAACATAAAAACGTCATAGCTTCCTTATTTTTTATCCGATTTTGCTCAAATTTTTCCATTGAACTTGTAATATTTTACTCTTTATCAGACTAACTTATATTTGGACTGGATTTCACTTTTAAGCAGTCTTGTGGTTGCTTCCTATTGTACATACATGTACAAGAATGCATCCTTCAAGTATTACTTTTCAGCATCCTTCCCCATTTCCAGCATTTCCATATACAATGTACACTGTACTTTAGATATTTTGCCAACACTAATAAATTTTCATTAATTGTACATTGTACTGTAAAAATGCTTTGTTAAAAGATACATATATACATATATAATATATATGTACATAACAATAAAAAAAATAATAATAAGAAGAAGAATATAAGAACATTTATATAGCGCAGCTACTATAACAATATACTCTACTGCACATAACAAAGTAAAAATCATGACATACAAAATACAAACATAGAATGCATTGTTCAAAAGATGAATTTATGTTTCTGTGCGAAATAGAAAATTTAAGAATGAATGAAAGAATGGATCGTGCTTCCCTAGCATCAGTTAAATCAAACAAATTAATGCCGTTTAGTCACTTACTCCACGTAACTTGTGATGCCTATACCCAAAGTTAGTTTCAAAACTTAACTACCACTTAGTGCTTGATTCTACACCATGTACTTCAAGTGGCAAATACATGCAGTTTGCAATGAGAAGCAACAAAATGGTCCTCAAAAGCAAAAAGAAAAATCATACAAACAAGCAAACACACAAAAAAGCATGATCGCACAAGTTCACAAACACACACATGCACAAAGTGGGTGTGGTGATCATGGATTATCTGGAGGAAATAAAGAAGTTCCTACAATGTGATTACCTACCTAGTAAGAGGTAGTAATTAGCCCCCATTTTGATGAGGACGTATGGCAACCTGAATGGCTCCTGCAGGGACCCATCAGATGCGGTAACGTTGGACGTAATCACGCTGAACTGCTGCATGGCTGTTTCATCTACAGCTATTTTTTTTTTGTGGGGGGGGGGGGGGAGGAAGATATAGTCATGATTTTAACATAGATAATGAGTATTGATGATAATTAGGTTTTAAAGGTCACAGTGTCAAAATCAAATGTAAATACACTACATACATGTATACAAACATCATGAACATATATAAAGACAAATCCCCTTCTCTTTCTCTATTACATTTATGTAAATATATATACATATATAGATAGATTGATATATATACACATACACAATGAGTATGTATGTGTGTATGTATATTTAAGTTTTATTATTAGTCTTTATCACCTACATAAGTTAATGGTTTCTTTTCCTGTTTCTTACATTTCAGTTTCATCTTAAATTTGTCTATTGATGCCATCATATCCCCTTTCCATTGCCTATTTTATCATGGTATAAGAGGATCTGCTATTAGAGTCTTTACTCTCATTTGTGTGGGGGTGTCTGTTGTCCCATCATGTCGCTAGGACAATTATTCTACCACGTACACTGACAGGGATGATTTGCAGCGATTAAATTTTCATCGACAGTTCATTGCCTATATGTGGCACCCCTACAATCTTTTTAAACCCATCAACCATCAATCTGATTTTATTACAACGCCAGCAAATTCTTTGCTGGCCAAGTGTGAGGTAACTCGCAGCCACTTTTTTTTTTACAGGCTGAATTTAGTGACGGAAGATATGGGAAGATTAGTCCAGCTCACCTAATAGTGATCGCAGGGTTGCTTCATCTTCACTAGTTGCAATAAATGGAAGCGCGGTCCACTTCCCATCCAACTGAACACACTCGTAACTGGAGGCACTCTTGTCTTGAGGGACTGGAAGAGCAAGGAAAAACAAGTTTGACGGATACTAAAGGGTGCGTTCGAGCGTTCTCCTAAAGCGCACTGTAATACCGTACCGTACCCGCGCCAGAGGAGCGCTCGAACGCTCCTAAAGTGTACTGTACCATACCGTACCGAGCCATAAGTGGGCCACTTCCCGATGTGCTCCAAAAGCGTACTGAAAGCGTACCAAAAGTCCGCTGTAAAGCACACGCGTATCATGCGTGTACGTCACAATGCAAAAACATAACTCTCATTGTTGGGGACAGCTGTAAGTAGTTCAAGCGCCAGGTGGATGACATTCTTGCTACAAAAATGTGTGACCTTTTCTAAAAATAACTTGTGAGGTACGCTTTCTCGACAGAGCGCTCAAACGCTCCAAAACTGGCACAGTTCGGTACAGAACGCTTTGGTTCAGTTTGCTTTGGTTTGCTTTAGAGCACTCGAACCCACCCTTAGTCTATCTATCCAGCACTTGTAAGACAATGTTAAAGGGATGATATAGCTTTGGTTGAGATTGGGAATTCTAATTTTAACTTTGCGAGATAATTAGAAACCACTTACTAAATAATTAAGAGCATACAATTTCAAAAGGTATTCAAACTTACTTGATGAAAATCGGTTCAAGAATGGCTGAAAAATAAATAAATAAATAAATATATATATATATATATATATATATATATATATAAAACCAAGTGGTCTCCCAAAAAGGTGGGTCCAACCTTTTAGTAGAATGATTATGTTTTTGGATATCTCAGCCACTTCAAGACCCATTTTCAATTAATAGACTTTTAATTCCTCTTAGGATTGTATACTTTTCAATATTTCATATTAGATGTTTTTAATTATCTCACAGCAGTTTTAGAACCTGAATCCTTGTGAATCTCAACCCAAATTATACCATACCTTGAATGATGGTGATAATGATGATAATGACGATAGAAAACTTAGACTGCTCATATCTAATTATTTAAAACAACATCAGCCTATCAAAAACATATTTTGCATAATCAATGATATAATGACAGAGATAATATGTAATGGAGTAGTTGCTGCTTAATCTGGAGGGGTCTAGGTGACAAGTGTTTCTCCTATTTCAGTGGTACTCCTGCTTACAGGCAGTATTTACCATTCACAGATGAAAGAAAAATCCAGCTTTAGTGCTTCAAAATAGTTCTAAAATGTGAGTTATGGGAACAACCATTGTAAAAGTTTGAATCAGCATAATCAAAGTTAAGTATTGTTAAACATACAAAAATTGGAACAATAGTTATAATGAAACTGCTGGTACACTAAACCGTCCACAGTTATGGTTTATAGAGAAAAATTGTAATATCTCCTTATATTTTAGGCTGTAATACAAAATGTTTGTATGGTAGGATGTTTTGTGATACAACTGACTTACCCATATGTATCAAATGTGATATCTCAAACACTTCTTAAGTCACTGTTCCCAAGGGTAAACCACAGCCTTAAGCCATGGTGTATTGGCCCATGCAAACCACCCAATAGGAAACCCGCTAGGCCTATGTGGAAACTTCTCCAAATCATGCACAACCTTAAGAACATCATAGGACAACACTGTGTTTCAACTACAGAACAATTGCCCTATGAGCTTAACTTCTTCTCCTTCAAACCCATCCCCTCTAAAACAAGATAAACATTATAAATTTGAGGTATTTTAAGGCAGCTTACACAACTGGCGGAAGTTTTCCACGTTTTCTGCAGACAAGGCTGCCAAGAGCTCTGACACCACATTTGAATTAACGTCGAAAGTTGAGCGCACATTGGTGCCGATCTCAGATTCCTGACAATCGGTTTCTGCAGTGAAACACAAAAATCAATTCTGAGCGAACAAGTAACAATGACAACCGTGAACAAACCATTCGTATTCACAGACTTTAAAGAAAGAAGAAATGTCGCTATGGCAACTTGTATACACTGTAATTGACTGGTATGCCTCCACCATAATGCATGGTTCTCCAGACGGGTCTAGAGTATGTCTTGACAATGTGAGAACAGTGAAATGACAATTTCACACAACTGGCATAGAATCAAAATGACACATTTGTCATTGTGTTGAGTGTTTTCTTTCCTTGAAATATGTAGTTTCATTTGGATGGATGGCTAAACTGTTTAAGAGAGCTGGAATTAGGGATTTTAGCATCTTCACTTGACCTTTGACCCTTGCCCCTTGAACCCCAATGGCCCATGATTCTTCAAATAATAACTTATTGGTATAAAACACCCATTTTCATGACAATACTTGGAGCTCTTTTCAAAATATGAAAATATTTGTGCCAATTGAACATTTTTTCCTTGACCTCTGACCCCATGGCCAAAACCTTTCCCTGCAGTAATCAAGTGAATTAATTATTATGTTAATGTGTTGAGTTATCTCCAAGGTATGGAGAAAAAATGTGATTAAAATGACTAGAATTTTAGCATTTTAAATTGATCTATGACCCTTGACCTTTGACCACATAGCCCACAATTCCCAACAGAATCACTGTCAGGCATTGCATGCAAATATACTAAGTTTCATGATGGTATACCATGATCTCTTTCCGAGATGTGGGGAAAAAGTAAAATTTTAGCATTTTCACTTGACCTTTGTCCTCTGACTCCACAGCCCAAGACTTTCCCAGAGAATCTCTATCTGTTAGAACATTTACATTTGACCTTGAGCAGGTGCAACCAAAGGTGATAGGCACAACTTCGTCCACTCATACATACACATGCCAAATTTCATTTGGATACCTTAAATGTTTCTTCAGTTATGCTGTCCACAAAATTGATTACATACAGATACATGTACGGATGGAAGGATGGATAGAAGGACGGACGGATGGACAGCTAGAAAACATAATGCCTCATGCGACACTCATGCCTCATGATGTGGCAGAGGCATATATAAGAACAAAAAGCTACAAAAACCTGCATCACTGCAGAGTTGGTCTCGAGAGACAGATTAACAAAATCTTGAAGTCATTTCTGCTTGCAAAATATCCCTGTGGTATCCAGAATTGAAAAAAAAAGAAGAGAAAAGAAGATGAACAAGCATTAGGTCACTGATATGAGATAAACACAGTTACAAACGTACTACGCGGATACTTCGTTTGTGGACCCAACTATGCATAATCATGTGCATATCGTATGTAAGTTCAGGAAACTTGGGCATTGTAAAAAAGTTCAGGCAACTGCTACGTGTTTTGTACAATTAAAAAAAGTTGAAAGTACTTTTTCTTGTGAAACTGTGCCTCAAAAATGAAAACCATCCTGAAGAACAATCAACGTTAAAAAAAAGAGTGAATGCTGATAACCATACTTACTCTTTCTATTCATGATGCCAAGATCGGCATAAATGATGTCACCCACTGAAACAAAGAAAATGAGATGAGATAATGGTAACCATAGTCAATCAATATTTGAATTTAAACAATCCATTACTTTGGCAGCACAGAATGAGAGTTCATCCTTCATGTTTTACTTGCATTGTTAATGTTAGTCTCTCAATCAGAGCGAAAGCAAAGCATGTTAATCTTTATCACTTAGTTTGATAACTGAATTGGTATTATCATAAATTGGCTGTTCCATCATTCATTTTCAAGGTTTCAAGGGAAATTTTCTAGAAGTATGTTATCATTCTTTATGAAAGCACTGCATCAGTTAGCACAGGCAGGAAAGAAAAATAAAGGACAATACTACTAAGTAACACCATTTCATTATTACTTGTCATGGATTATGATGCCAAAAGGTCTCTGAACAGAGAAAACTTATGAATGGCCCATACACCCTCCCTCAAATCACATGTCGAGCTGAGGCCCTGATTTCACTTTTTACACAAAATGCCAACATTTCGTCATTTGTTACACAGCTCTACCGAAGATTTGCCATGACCGATCTGGGTCACACAGATATTATCAGCACATCCTTTCACATCTGAAAGACAGACAAGATTTTCCTTAGTGAGAAATAGTCCAGATAAAATCACATTTTTGCTTTTTCATGAATTGTGCAAACAAAGCAAATATAATACATTTATGCCTACACTTCACAAGATCATGACATTGTCCATGTACTATCTGGAAAACAAATTAGATGATTTAGGAACATTTGGTTCCGAGCTGGGCTTGACACTAGCAGTGGCCCAGTGGCTGAGGGTCAATTAAAAGTTGATGTTGGGCCACCAAATTTCCGGGGTCATCCCACGAGACCAACACCCATGAGTCATACAGCCCACGAGTTTGACAATGAAAACAGGACCACGAGTCATGCAGCTCATGCCCATGAGTTTAACCCCAGGCAAATAAAGCCCATAAGCTGTATAACTCGCTGGCTGTATGACTGGTGGGTGTCTGCCTCGTTACGTGCACCCAAATTTCCTTCTTCATGGCCCAATTATGCATCTAAAACTCAAAAGGTAATTTTCACAATTCTTCTTTCTGCTGACTACATTTCTTTTTCTGGCCCACATAATTTCATCTTTAAAGATTTTAGTGGCACAAACAGATCACCAAACAAAAACAAAAAATAGTGTCGAGCCCTGCAATAAGTATCATTTTCCTATTTACTGTCGATATGCTTTTTCTTTGTTATTACGTCTTTCTTCTACAGGATTTTCTCCCCTAAGATTTGGAAAAACAATCTCTCTCATGTCCTCAGCCATTAGAATACTTATCTCTTAAAAAATAAAACACCAAACACTATTAAATTGATTTTCCCTGTTTAAATGCTACTCACACCCAGCAACATATTTTGGATTTTGATTACTGTGTGATGGCTATCCATGATTTATTAGGCAATATCATACATTTGATATAAAACAATCTGATGTTTTGTTTCTATTTTAATTTTCAATATATTTCTCCAATGTGTTCTGACATACATATTGTTTTGCTCCTTCTAATTGTTCCTGATTTATACACCTACATAACATTTCTGTATTTTGTCCAGCTTCATGCTTAGCTTTGTTGAAAAGTAATCTTTACAGCTGACTGCACACTTTTCTTGTGTTCAGGTGGGCTGACTAAATTACCTCTAATGTCACAAAAAACAACAACAACAAAGAACTAAAAAATTCAAAGATTTACGCTACTCAGAACTTACTTCTCAGTAAACCAGATCCCCGATTATCATGTCGTGTCCTGAAATAACTCTGTAGTTGAAGAGAACTTCCTCCTTCTGAAATATCCAATGAGGTTTGTACAGATTAAAGTATCAGCATCTTTACATATTAGGAATCCAGGAGCAAATGAGGCATATACAAATTTACAGTATGTTCAGCAGACATGACACACGATGCAGTGCAATTTCTGGGATCAAAACTATACAGATTACATTACTGATAGAAAAGCACATGAGAAATACAAGTATGGATACCTATGTAATGTTGACTTAAATGAATAAATAACACCACAAGACATATATTGTAAATGCTCAATGAATAATGTATGCTCAAATGTAGAGACTCCTGCCTGATATCTGAATGAAAACAGTTACTGAAATCTAATGGAATGACTTTGTACAGCCTATTAAAGTAAACATCAGCTCAGCATACAATCATTAACCCTAACTAGGCTGGGAGTTGGAGGGAGAAGGCCTGTGACCCCCCCCCCCCCCCAACACACACACACACACATTCTGCTTGGTGTGGTGTAATCACAAGAAGCCAATGCTGTGATGCTACACAACCTTTTTTTCTTAGTCTCACACATCTTTTGATACCAAATTTGCACTCCCCGGGTACGCAGTTTCGAACTTATGTGTAAATATGAATAACACGTCAGACAAAAAAAAAAAAGTATTCTCAGAAATGTGAATTCTTGTATAATTTCAATACAAATATTGCTTACAGCAAAATTTCATAAAAGCATAATTATGTCGCTTTCATAGAACAAAATCAATTTTAAACATATAAAATTATTTCTTTGCTTGCAACAATGTCATGGACAAATTTCACTGGAAAAAACATTGGAAAACAAAAATTCAAAAAGCAAAGAAATACATAAGAAATTCTGAAAACAATAAAATACTTACATTTGCTAAAACAGTACAGGTGTAGAAAGAATATTTACACAACAAATGTGTCTGTCTGGAGCTTCATTTAGTGATTTATAGCAAATAGTCTGATTTCAATCATACATTATGTATAAATTAGTATAAATTCAGCATGTTCAGTTTTTAGAAAATCAACTTTACATTACTTTTTATTATGTCACAGACAATGACTAAGTTGATTTTGTATCGTGATCACGCAGTCGATGGCCAAGATCTGAAGGGGTGGGGGGTTCGGTGGCTCTATCATCTACCTATACAGCCCAGCCTAGTTAGGGTTAAGATATTCACCTGATACGCTGTCATAATAGTTCACACAAATTTCTTCGTCATAGTTATCAAAGAATTCAAGGCAAGACGTTGGAATGATAAATCCAAAAGGATTTCAACATTTTTTTCAGGATATGGCGACTTTGTTGGATTACTAAAATTCATCACACAACTACGGTGCATCTTGAATACAGGTATACCAGCCTTTAAACTTTATTTTCTTTTTGATGAAAACAAAACAAGTCTTGTAATTGATTCCTTATGTTCCAGTGGTTGGAAGTGCTTCCTATGCTAGTGAACTTTCAACATGCCATTGCTATATTTCTTTGATTTATGCATTTTTCCTACAATTGCAGTACATATATTGTATATTGATACATGTAATTCATGCTAACTTCATTCATCTTCTTTAGATATCAAGCTATTTGTCTGATATCCACATTGTCACATAATACATAGCCTGAAAAAGATACAATCAAATTTCTGTTCCATGGTCACTAATTAATTCATGCAGACACTGGAGCAAACCTTAAGGGTTGAAGGGACATTTTTCAGCTAAAGTTGTTCTGTTGAATGATTAGAATCTATCACACCACTACAGTGCATCTAAGATAATGGTACTTATTTGAAGACTTAAGAATCTTTTTTTTTAATAAAAAACCAAAGCAAGTTTTTTTTTTTCAGTCCTCATGTTTCAATGGTTGCAGGGCTTCCTATGCTAATAAACCTTTCATTTGACAATGCTTTATACCTTTGAATTATACATTTTTCGTACAATTGTACAAGATAATTATGTAGTACAATGTACTATATCATTATCCATATCCGACATCTCAGATACAAATGTGTGTTCTATGAAATTGTATTCCCCTCATTTTAAGTTTGTTTTGTTTGTTTTTTATTGTTCCATATTCCACATTTGAACAAATACATAAAACATAAACATCACAATACAAAAGCCTGGATGAATTGTTAAGTACAGCTTATAAGACAATAAAACATGTGAAATATGAGGAATCTACATAGAAGCATTGCTTGTAGGGTATAGATTCCAATAGGGAAAAGATGGGCAAATTTCTTATTCCCCTCTTTTATAAATACATACTTGGGGTTTGAATACAGTGCACTCCCGTTATAACGAAATGCTCGGGACCGGCAGTATTCTTTCGTTATAACGAAATTTCGTTATAACCGAACAAATACAATATATAACGAAAACAAGGAAACCACGTCCTGTTTGCTGAAGACTCATCATACACTGGAAAGCTATGTGAAATGTGACGGGATATTCAAACTGTATTACAATAATAAACGCAAGTTCCCCTCAGAAACTGTGCGTGACACATGGAGCGAACACACAGTGGTGTGAAGCGTTCACCCATGCAGAGACACTATAAATGATTGTTCCGCTACGTATTTTCGAAAGCAATTTGCATTTTGTTATAACGGAGCACATTTCTTTTGTTTTTCTTTGTCTGTGGCGCTCGGAAAAGACTTCGCTTAAACCGTGTTCGTTATAAGCGAATTTTGTACCATAGACTTTATTGGTGATAATTTTGGGACCAGAAGAATTACTTCGTTATAACGAAATTTCGTTATAACCGTGTTCGTTGTAACGGGAGTGCACTGTATTAAGAAAGAGGGGAATATAGCATCTGGCACTTGAGCACCTGGTGAAAAAATTCTACTGTGGATGAGAGTTTTGAGGCAGAGGGCAAATTCCCTTACATTTACTTGTAAATTTGAAATAGACAACAATCGATGCAGCTGCCTTCAGTGTGTACACGGGGAGGCGACTCTGCACACTGTACAGAGCAGTATTGCAACTCTGTGGCTGTAACGTGCGCTGCTTGCATGAGCTGTGCATGTGTGCATGCATGGCAAGTATTACGTGTGTTATTGTAGTGCAGCTGGGGCCAAGTGGAAATTTGTCCTAGGGAAGAGGTGAAATATTCAAATTGTAACACATGTACTATCTATTACTGTTCAAGACACCTGAATTGGCTAATAATAATGACATGGAATGGCCACTTTTGGTGAATACAACATAAACTGCCCTCACTAGAATAGTGTTGTATTACGTAAGCTGGACTCGGGTGGTTAATTGATGACACTGATGCTGCCAGTCTCCAGTTGAAATCGCAGGGATTATAACCTGTCTGAAATATATCTGGATTTAGCTGCAAATAAACAACTGCATCCATCAAAGAAACTGTGTGCGTGTGTAATAATATTATGTGTAACGTGACCCTCTCATCATCGGCTTACAACAATAGTATCATTTACTACAATTCTATAGTTCAGACAATAGATGTCGTATCCCCCTCAAGGCCAGTCCATATCATATTGAACTTGAAGTACTACAATATATTTCATTGTAATATAGACCTACTATTAATACAACATACCACAATATCATATCATGAAGTATTAATACACTGTATAATTCACAAGATAATGCTGACACTGTCATATTTTGGTATGGCATACTGATAATGGAATGAAGGTATAGGATTTAACTGCACTGAAATCCCCCTTCCCTACTGGAAAAGGGGCAGGGAGGAATTATTTTGCTACTTACTTATTAAGGAAGCCTTTGCTGCATGGTGTATGGATTCTCCTAACATAAGAAAAAGAAGACGTGACTTTCCCAAAATATGAATAATTTGAGATCATATGATAAGGGAAGTAACAAGAGGCTACAAAGAAATTCATTATCTCAGAATGATAGGGACAAACACATAGAATACTTAGTATTATGTGACACGGACATGCAGTAGTTTTATGAGAAATCTGTACTATGACATAGGCAGGCAGTGTCTTTATGACAATTCTTGGTAAATATATTCAGCATGAATTTGTGTTCCACATGGTTTCACTCTGGCTACAGCACTCTCATTAAAGCCAATTGTTGATCTTCCATTGGAACTGCTTACCATTGGAAGTGCTGATCTGAAATATATTTGAATGATCACATCTGATGCACATGTGTAGGTCAGTTGTATCACAAAACATCCTACCATACGAAAATTTTGTGAAAAAGCCTAGAATACAAGGAAATATCAATATTTTTCTCACTAAACCATAACTGTAGATGGTTTAGTCTAGAAACGATTTTATCATAACTATTTTTCACATTTTATGTAACAATATTTAACATTGATTACACTGATTAACTTTTTTTTTTTCACTGGTTGTTTCTATTCCTAACTCACATTTCAGAACTATTTTGAAGCACCAAAGCCAATTTTTCATCTGCAAATAAATGGCAAACAATGCTTTTAATTGAATATGCATTCCCAATACATAAAAATCCTCAAACGCCAATCAAGGACATTAAACATTACCAGAATTAACAAATGGCAAAATCCTTTTGGCACATAAATCAATTTTATACATATGCTGGCCCTGACATACAAAATCCTTTTTCTACTCAAATTTCTCCTCGAAAAATTTCGTCATAGCTGAATAACAAAGTATGTAAAGATAAAAAGACAGTAAATTTTGGGTCCTGAATGCTTAGTACTTCGTTCTAATGAGAGTGTCGTTATAAAAGCGTTTGTTATTGCGGAAGGGCACTGTACATATAAACCATTACACCAAGACACATATAAATCAGTATCCTACAAGAGTATATAAATGCATGAAAGACAGAATAGACTGAAAGATATATTTATTTAATGGGCTAATTCAAAGAGATTATCAAAATGAACTCCATTACAACCCAATCAACAGTTTGATTGCTCAGTGTTGGGATCAATTTTTTTTTTTCAACCAGTTTCCAACAAAAACGTATCCTTTAGGTATTCTACTTGACTCTCAGAATCTCACCTTGTTTCGAATTAATTTTACTTGTTGTATCACTTTGGCCAATTTGGCTGGATTGACCTGATCCTAGTAAAGAAGAAAAACAACGACAAAACAGATATATCCGAATCATTTATTCAAATTACTCAACAACTGCTTCTCTAATGTCTCTTATTGCTACAGAGTGTACATTGATCAAAACTGTTACTGTAAAAAAACGAGAAATTTTCACGTGCATCTTAATTTCGCGAATTTCACGAGCGCCAAAATTCGCGAAATTAAAATGCACGCGAAAGTTTTTGCCCACACTACATGCATTGAACACCAGTGGCAATTCGCGAAAATTTCATGCCACGAAAAGGGCTGTCAGCTCCAATTCGAGAAAATTTCATGCCGCGAATATATCATGTTTTACAGTATATCATTATACTGGATACAAGAAAGAGATCCACTGAAATTTGTAATACACGTACATCCCCTTCACAGAGCAACAAAACCTTATCCCATCCAACCCTGGGGTAATTGTGTGGCGGAATGTCGTGTTAACATTAACAGGCAAGTCTTTGTGCAACTACTTTATGTACTTAATACTGGAGAACGATTAGATGGAACTAGATGATTTACAAACTTATCAAGAAGCTTTTATAAACAATTGCCAATTTTAGAGAGAGTCAGGGTTTTTTATCTGCTTTGGTAAAGGTTTTACAAAATCTGAGAATCAGTAGCACATCAAAGAGGCATTCCAGTCCAAATATAAGTAAGTCTGATAAAAGAAAGTAAAAGTTTACAAGTTCAACGGTAAAAATTTGATGGAAATTGGATGAAAAACAAGGATGAAATTTTGAAGTTTTGATAATTTCTCCGAAACAGCTCTTGTGCAGTAGAGAGGAATATGCAAAGGAGTGAGCTAACCATGCCATACCCTCACAATTTTACACTGATCATGTCAAAAAAAAAAAAAAAAAATGATGAAAATTAAATGTTTCTGTCAGTGAAGTCTGAAACATGACGTTTTTCCTTGTTGAATAACTTCAGAATAGTGATCAGTTAGATATATAAGGATGTGAGCCTCGGGCATAATTGCGTTTGAATGAAAAACAGGAAATTTCACAATTTTATGTACAAGCTATATGGGAAGTTGTGAGGGAATGACATGCTCACTTTGCCATTTGCATATCATATTGACTGTTCAAGAACAGTTCCCCCCCCAAAAAAAAAAAAAAAAAATAGCGAAACTTTAAAATGTCATAAGTTCCTTATTTTTTCATCCAATTTCGATCACATTTATACCGTTGAACTCGTAATATTTCACTCTTTCTTATCAGGCTAAGTTATATTTGGACTGGATTTCCCCTAAATTTTGAGAACATTGAAGAAATTCTACAACAGGACAGACAATGACAAATGTGACCCTGCTTGACAAAACCAACAAAAAGTCGCCAGACAAGGGTTTTTAGTTAAAAGCAGATTCTGAAAGAGCAGACTTTAAGCTTTAAATGATATATAACTCCATTCAAATGGACTCTCCTAACCTATCAAAGTATTAGAAAGAAAGGACACATTCTGGATAAGTGCATGTTTAGAAAATAGGCTCTGAAGTATAGGGTTTATTCAAGTTGTTGTGATGAATATGTATTTATGACAATTAGTGTTTGGAAAGTTAGGAGACTTTTTGGACTGACTATGGTGCTCGAGGGGAGGAATAAAGTTCAGTTGATGTTACTCAAAGAAAGTTTGGTGGTGATCTGTTTGGTTTCACTTGAGGATATTTGTGACGTTTTGTTGAGTTGCCACCATCTTTTCCTCTCCTCCATAACAAAGCATTTAAAGGGATCTTACAGTTTTGGTTGAGACCTAATTTCAGGTTTCTAACATTTTTGCTCAGATGAGAAACCTCTTATGAAAATATATGAAAGAGCATGTACATTGTAATTCTATGAGGAATTCAACATTTATTTGATGAAAATTGGTTTTAAAATGGCTGAGATATCCAAAAAAGAGCAATTCTAATAAAGTGAGGGACACACACTTTACTACGACCGCTTTATTTTACTTTGGTTTTGGATGTTTCAATCATTCCAAACCTGATTTTCATCAAATAAACTTTGAATTCCTCTTAAAATGGTATGCTCTGTACTATATCATAAGTGTTCTCTTGGTATCTCGCAAAAAGTAAAAGCCCAATTCTCATCTCCACCAATACTGTACCATCCCTTTAATCTTCCACTGAGCTGCGCTTAGCGCAATGAATAGGGGGGGGGGGAAGGATGCAAAACTTCACAGTAACAACAATGATGGGATCATAAGATTAAGGTGATCATTGACCATGCTCTGTTAACACATTCTAACCATCACTTATACAAACTTTAAAAGCAGTAGCATTACCTTTGCCAAAGTTATAAGGGTTGAAAGTGAAGAGTGTGTTAGGGATTTATAACTCTTTATGTACCAGGGAGTCACCCCAGAGACTCCAACCCCAAGCACCTTCTGATCTGGAGATTCTCCCGCCTGAAACCCCTAGCAAACGAGAGACTCCAAGTTGATGTGTGCGAAACGCGGGTTCTAGATGTTCTCTGGTGCTATCTAAGGCTTATTTTTTTCCACATACGATAGCAATAAGAAAGAAATCCTTTCCACTGGGAGACACAGAGCCAGGGCAGGAGAAATCAAATCTCCAACGGGAGAACAGGAGATTTTGCAAAAATGGGTTTTCGGCGGGAGATCTCCCGTCGAAAACGGGAGAGTTGGAGTCTCTGTCACCCCCTGTGTGCCACATGATTCTGAGATGCCAATGCAGTTATGCTTTGAGAGGACATTCTGTTTTTCAAATCTATGTAATTTCTTATGTATTTCTGTTAAAAGCTAGGTATGCAGTGTGCAAAGTTGTAGAAAAATGTCAAATCTTGTTTTGACCTAAATTGTTTGACAAATGTATGATTGCTTTACTTTCAAATGACCTGTAGCTACATTATTGTAAATGCCTGACTTTTGCACACAAAAGAGTGACAGAAGCTTAGGATTTACATGCAAATCCAGTAGGGAATACTGCTTGCTAGTCAATCAGCAAATAAAATGCAAGACATACATGTGAGAGGAACGGATTCACAAGAAATGCTTCCATTGTATTGTGGCATTTGGCGATTTATTGATTGGTTTGGGCGGGTTTGTGCATTTGAGCAGAATATGCTAAGTTGGCACGCCGTCGACTGAGTCGGGTGTCCGAACATGGCACAATAAATAGTTAAGAAATGAAAAGGGGACTCTAAGACACACCTAATCACACTATTCTACAAAAAAAAAGGCGTTCTTGAAAGATTGCTAAAAATGCATTTTCCCATTCGTTTTATGATCCCATAAACTCTTCAATAATATAGAAGTACTGCTCTTTCAGAAAATATGAAAATCTCAAGATTGACTAAGTTAACTTGTTTCACCTATTTTGAGTCTTCGCACAAAATCAGCATGTGATCGACTTTTTGTCGGTTTTGAGATGCATGGTCACGTATGGAGAAGAAAAAGCATTGTAACATCTCAAGGATTGCCTTCATTTTGTACTACTCCTACCATGGATGTAACCTACCCCCCCCCCCCCCCCTTTTTCTTTTGCAGGCATAACACAAGACATTTCACTCAATTGAGTGAATGGACACTGGGGCAACAGCCTCATATGTTAAACAGAGAAGAGTCCATTCAAATCATTTGCCAAACATTTGTACTGAACAAATACACAGTTGGGTTTATAGAAAGCTGTTTTTTGTTTAAATGAATAAATAAATCAAGAAGGCCACATTTTACTTTTACTCAATGTCCAGTTTTATGAAAGCACAATTTTTTTTTCTTAATTATCCTTACAATAACTGTGTAATATCAGAGCTCAAATGATATACATTTTGTACATGCATACTTTAAGATTGATACAAAAAGAAATCTCACCTTGAGTTCTGTCTTTCTTCCTCCTCTCACCTAATGGGGAAAAAAAGTGAAGAATTACCACTACTAATGGGCAACAGAAAATATAGTATTACACTCAACAAGCATTTTGCAGGGGTCACAGAACACCTTTTTTTTTTTTTTTTTTTTTTTTTTTTGAGGGGGTTGGGGTTGGTGGTGGGGTGCCTCTGGGACAAGGGAGGGGACATAGTTCATTTACCAACCACCATCCCCAAATGTTCAAACAAATGTGAATGTACACACACCACCAAACCCCACCCAAAACCCAGTCATGCACACTTCAGTGTCAGATTAAGCTTATTTCTAGCACAATTGTGATGGCATACAGATGCTACTACATACACACACACACACACACACACACACACACACAGAGTGGAGGTGCACACCTGAGATATCATGTTATTGATCCTACTTAAAAATCAATTCTTTCTTAGATAAAAAGCCCCTAAAAGCTTTGTACTATTCTCATATAATAATAATAATAATAATAGCTGGTTTTTATATAGCGCATTTCACACTTAAGTGTCTCAATGCGCTTTACAGACTATCATTACCCCGGTCACTGGATACATGATTTCCAACCAGCACTAAACAGTGCTCATTCTCCACTCCCTGGGGAGCATTCCAGCCAGTCGCAGCCATTTTACAGGCGCGCACATGCTGATCAACCAACATAAGCTTTCTCATCCTACCGGGTACCCATTTATACTCCTGGGTGGAGAGCAGCAATGTGGATAAAGTGCCACATATTCATGTGAATGGATTTTTATCATAATTCATCTCCACTTACAGAATAAAAAAAGAGAGAAAGAAAGAAAGAAAGAAACAAACAAATCAAAAATAATGACCTAGTTCATGCATGGGCTGTGGAACCAGGGAAGGGACACTGACTCACTGCCCCCCTCAAAAAAAAAAAACCAACAACAAGGCAAGTGCCATAATGTGTCTCGCCCATTCGCGTACAAGAAATCGTACACGAATGGGATATAACAGATAAAAAAGAGATATAACAGATAAAAAGAGATATAAAAGGGTAAAAATTTATGGCAAAAAAGAAACATGCCATAAAAACTTAACATTGGACCCTTAAAGTTCGTTGGCCCCTGCCTGTGACCTTTGACCTTGTGGTGACCATCCACTCCCCAAAGGACAGGGACATCTACCATCCAAGTTTAGTTACAAATGGAGTTATGGATCAAAAGTTATGACCCATAATAGAAACGAGCCATAAAAACTTAACATTGGGCTCTAAAAGTTCATTGACCCTGCTTGTGACCTTTGACCTTGTGGTGATCATCCACTCCCCAAGGGACATCTACCATCCAAGTTTAGTCACAAACGGACCTATGGATCAAAAGTAATGACCCATAATAGAAACAGGCCATAAAAACTTAACATTGGGCTCTAAAAGTTTGTTGACCCATGCTTGTGACCATTGACCTTGTGGTGACCATCCACTCCCCAAGGGACATCTACCATCCAAGTTTGGTCAAAAATGGAGTTATGGATCAAAAGTTATGACTCATAATAGAAACGTACCATAAAAACTAATCATTAGGCCCTAAAGTTCATTGGCCCCTGCCTGTGAGCTTTGATCTTCAGGTGACCTTCATATATGGTAAAATGTGAAACTTTGTATGACCCCTCTTCCCTCAAAGTTTGATTGCAATTGAAGCCCAGAGTAAAGAGTTATTGAAGTTTTTGTGGAGTTACAGACAGACGACGGACGGACAGACGCCACAGGCGATCCCCTAGTCTCCCCTCACCTCCGGTGGGCTCAAAACAAAACATTTCATAGCCCCTGTCATGCTGCAGAAAAAGGTCACTCTTTATCAGAATCTAGATCAATGTGATAAAAGACTATTACTGACACATCATTTAAACTAGAATGGTAGAGGGGTCTACTTGTAGAGCGCAGATCTCTGCCAAGCAACTCATTTCCACCCATTACACCTATACATGAATGGTGAAAATTGCCAGATTTTCCAGTTTAGAAGCTATTTGTCATCAGTTTACATCTCCACAGAGCAGAGCACTCACTATTAGAGGGCATATGATGAAAAAGATGGATGCCTCTGTCAACCTGCTTTGAGAGACAGAAACGTTGAATATCTCTTCAGTATTTCAGTTGAGAAAAGGTTTGGTTTCATCACCACCACCATACAGCTAACACTGACAGTACTCATCTCATACACAGGGTTCACTTATTGACTCATAATTTAAGAAATATTGGAAATTCTTGCGAGCTCTTTGTCTTACCTGTAGATACATCACTGTGTCCAAGACTGCTCGCTCCTACTCAGCAAAGACATAGAAAATGAAACCAAACAGCAGAAATTAAATACCAGTGTTACTGAAAGAGCAATGGTTAGCTTGATCAAACTCAATACAGCTCTAGGAAAAATATCAAAAATCATGATGTTGAAAGGGTAGGTCCAGATTACTTAATTTGGTTACTAATTACAGGCATTAACTTGTAAAGACAGAGGGTTGTAAAGCCACTGTCAGCCAATCAGAAAGCAAGTTCATGCTGTCTACACCGTGGTGTACCATATTGTAACACTCGATCGGTGCAGCAATATTGAGTCATAGTTTTACCAATCGTTAGCCATTTGGTCGTAGAAACCACAAAGCTACAAGCTTATGTGGAAACCAAAGCCCAAATATGAATGAATATTCAGTGAAATTGACATTATTGGGAAAAGTTTGAGGAATATTGGACAATCCATACAAAAGTTAATATTGATTTTCAAAGTTTCAGTGCAGTCATCGCCGGATACAGAGAGTATACATCACATGATGTCATAGTGGACAACAATTTAAAGAAAGAAAAAGGAAAGTAAACAAAAAACAACAACACTTAGTGTTTTGGTATCACCCAACAACTCCACAGACTGTTCCTTTTTTTTAATGAAACTGAATTAAATTTAGTGGAATACTCCTTGTGGGAATGGCAAATTCCTCTCGCATGTCCTTCAAAGACCATGTAGTATAACACTAGCTGTCTTTTTTTTTTCTTTACAGTAAAACACAGGTAAAAACAAGGCAAGTGCCAAATTGTGTCTCGCCCATTCGCGTACAAGAAATTAATATTTTTCAAACTCCCAGAAGTTTGTTGACCCGCCTATGACCTTTGACCTTGTGGTGACCTTCAACTCCCCAAGGGACATTTACCATCCAAGTTTGGTCACAAACGGACAAAAGGATCAAAAGTTATGAGCCATAATCGAAACGTGCCATAAAAACTTAACGGGCCCTAAAAATTTGTTGACCCCTTTCTGTGACCTTTGAGCTTGTGATGACCTTTAATTACCCAAGGGACATCTACCGTCCAAGTTTGGTCACAAACGGACAAACCGGATCAAAAGTTATAAGCCATAATCAAAACGCGCCATAAAAACTTAACATGGGGCCCTAAAAGTTTGTTGACCTGTCTGTGACCTTTGACCTTGCGGTAACCTTCAACTTCCCAAGGGACATCTACCTTGTTATGAGTTACGAGCCATAAGTTACGAGCCATAAACGAAACGCGCCCTAAAAACTTAACATTGGGCCCTAAAGTTCATTGACCCCTGCCTGTGACCTTTGACCTTGAGGTGCCCTTCATGTTTGGTATAATGTGTAACTTTGCATAACCACTCTTCCCTCCAAGTTTGATTGAAATTGAAATCCTCAGTAGAGAGTTATTCAAGTTTTTGTAGCATTACGGACAGACGACGGATGACGGACGGACGGAAGGACAGACGCCGCAGGCGATCCCTTATTCTCCCCACACCTACGGTGGGCTTGACAAAACACAACAGCAATATTTACTATAAGTATAACATCGGCAAAATCGCCGCTGCAGAGCATTTGGCGCTGGAACCCCTTGAAGAGTCATCGATTTGTTGGTGAGTTGACCTTCACAACGAGCTACACACTGGACAATTGTTTTATTTAATCGGCCCAAACTGTTTTCATGTAATAGAATAAGGTGCTATAATCTGGAGCAATGACTAATTTTCACAGAAGTAACTTCTCTACAGACCTACTGTCAAAAATAAATGAAAGTATGGAAGCAATATAGAAGCTGTAACTTTGCAACAGCGGCACGGAAATAATGGAGAAGAAGATTGAAAAGGAAAAAGCTACATGAAGAAGAAAGTTGATATGATATGACACGTAAATGTAGTGCCAATAACGGTCAGACATTGGTTTCTTTTGACAACATTAGACCTTTTGGCAGTGGTTAGATACCTGTATTGGACTGGGATGATGACTCCTGATTCACTGGTTGCATATCGAACAGTCCTCTGTATCTTTTGTGAAGCCATCCAATAGAAGCCACTAGATTCAACATAAGAAAAGATATCATACTTGAGAAATAAAAGAGTACAGTAATTTCTAAAACAGATATGCCTTCACACATGCATTTGACTTGTCACCAATTAATTTTTCAACTACAAATGTATCTTGATCGCTGAAAGACAGAAAAAGGTCATAGTAATTATACAAGTTACTGCATGAAAACAAGCATACAAGTGTGTCAGAGAATTCATAAATTGTAGAGTGGTGTACAAAGCATCTAGATGCAACACTGATCTGAGCAGGCTTCTAGATTCCCAAGCGCCTGCTAAAATCAGCAAGATCAGTATAACTGTCTGCAAGACAACTATGATACAGCTCCATTATCTCTGCTGTTATATGGATCTGGTGATAGTCGAGTACAAATGATGCTACACTGGATACAAATTGATGAAGGACTTTTTCCGAGCACATTGGAGCTTGACCTTGTTAAGGGTTTAGCTTGGGTTAAATAATAATGTTCTCATCCCTTCAGATTTAAATGGTTGCGGACACATGACCCTGATGGGAGAAGCTCTCTTTTCTATCGCAAATTGTCTTTTAAATCGTTAGTCTTCTGCCTTCCATCCCATGCTGATATAACATGTCTAAGCCAAGAATAAGTGCAATCATTTATTGAGTTCATTTAGAACGAAGAACAAGAGATGAATTCCCATCTCAACCTCTCAACTTTATCTCCTTTAACTTCAATATCTCTTACAAAAAGTACAATGAAATCAATTAGATGCAATGCCTATAACATTATAAAAATTGTTTTATAAAAATCATTTCTTTAAAATGGCTCCTAATATTTCTCAAAAAGCAAATTTAAGGGTTTAACAGGCCCACGTTCTTTCATTGTTGAAATGAGAGCATATAACTTCTTTTCTGATAAAAAAACAAATTACAATAGTAAAATTGCATTCTAAATTCAGCTCAATACACTACTAGTATTTCTTGGAGAAGACCTAATAGTATTTACCTGCTCGAAAATTATGTTCATTTTATTCTTGTACACCTCTCACTCCAAATTCCATTAAAACATGGGTGAACGAGCCTTAGAGCATGGAAAAGCTGTCCCAAAGGCAGTTGTTGTTTATACATCATAAAGAATAATGTATATTCACTAGTGCTTATTCAATTGAATAGCTTCATATATGTTTTTAAACTATTTAATCAATTTGTGCCAATTTTGTATATGTTCCTTGATTATCTCTGTGTTTTATGCATCTTGAGCATACACTAGAGTGGATTTTGTGGATTATAAGTCCCATATTATGATAAATTAATTGACATATTCAATTTGTATACATTATGTGTATACATATGAAATAGCTGTGTAACCTCAAAAACAGTAGAGGGAAGTTTTTGCATATAATATTACAGCTATTTGGACTTTATTTGAGCATATATAGAAATCATTCATCATCTGTAACAAAATTTGACCTGACCACCACAAGAATATGCCTCCCAACCAAGTTCAGAAAGGGATGGGAAGTTGATGGGATACAATACCTGGTTTCTTTGATTGCGATACACTGCCCTGCTGCTCAGCCTGTCCAGCTGCACGTTCAGAAATCAGGAAAAGTAAAAGACAAACAAAACACTGAAAATCGTCCAAGCGTCCCCCAGGACAAGAGCCTATACTGTGTATTCCATCTTCTGATATCTTGAAAACTCGAAATGATGTACTGATTTACAGTATAAGCGCTATTAAAGCACAAGTCTTCATTCATGGTGAATCACAGATGATTCCAAATAAAAAAAGAGAGATAAAAAAAGTATCAAATTTGGACTTATAGATTACAGATATGCACAGAAAAAAGTGTTAATATTTCTCAAATCTCTAAATTCAAGTCTTTGTATTTTGCAGCAGACACTTCTATTATATAGGTTAAAGGAGAAATAAACTGCAAGTTATCACGTAAGGAAAATAATAATCCATACATTGCATTAGCAGCAAACATTGAATGCACTTAGAAATAGCTATGCAAGACTTGCATGTCGACCTCTACATTATTCAGATGATCATTTCAAATCAAACACATGTCACCTGAAGCAAAAAGGCATCTAGAGACACTAAGAAAAATGGTGATAAAAGAATACAACTATAAAATGTCACTATAGCAACTGGTATGCCTCCCCCATTATATGCATGGTTCTCCCAATAGGTCTCTAGTATGGCTTGACAATATGTGCTAAGACAGTTTCATATACATGTAACTGGCTAAATATCAAAAAAGACATGTTCGAATGGCTAAATTGTTCATGAGAGCACCAGGTATGATGATTTGGGGATCTGTACTCAACCTTTGACCCTTTCATAAGTTTATGCATCAAATAATTTCTATTAAAGGGATTGAGAAAAAGTTTTGTGTGATTTTAGCTTTAAACATATAATTCCATTTTAGCATTCTAACCTGGCCTTTGACCCATGATCTTTAACCCCATGACCCTAAAATTCCAAAGAGAATCACTGTCACACAGCACATGAATAAATATGTCTTGATATCAAATATGCATGTTTCATGATGATCTTGCGCCACTTTTAAGATATGGAGGAGGCTAGAAGTGGAGAAAGTGGAGGAAGATATGAAGGAAGAAGACAATTACTTCTACCGGCCCTTCTTTCTGGAATGAATTAGATTCTGTTCGGTGGCAATCAAGTTCTCTGAGTAATTCCTTTAAGCAAAATCTAAAAGCCAGCCAATTTTATAAAATCCTATTTTAATCACTTGCCATGATCGGTTGATACAGGTATATCTTATTTGCAATGATGCCTCGCTCGGGTGACTACATTTGCTTGACCAATATTGCAACTTTATGCAGCATTGAAACCTTGAGTTTTATAAAGAACACTATAAACTATTTTGTACATTCCATAGATTTTTATTATAATCTCGACATATTGAATTTTGCATGTGTTTCGTCATTTTCGTAATTAGCACGTTGTATTGAACGCTTATATCATTACTTTGGAACCTACATCCTACAAGCATTGCATTTCAGTAGCTCCCTCGTAATACACCTTATTATATTATGTCAATATGTGTGAAATTATGTCTTAAATTGACTGTTGTGTTGAACATATTTTACTTCGAGATCAAATGGAATATGAAACCTGAATATGAAATGTGGAATATGAATTTAAAAAAAGGTGAAATTCAGAATTTTCACTTGACCTTTGACCTTTTGGCTAAAGACTTTATCAGACAAGCTCTGTTGGGTTAAATACATGTAGACATTATGTTTCAAGAAAATACCGTTACACATTGCATAGTAAGAGGAAACTATTGAAATTTTGAGGAGTTGACCCTGACCTTTGATCCTTGACCTGCGACCCTAAGACCTTAAAATTCCCAAGATAATCACTGTCAGGCACTACATGCATATGTGTTAAGTTCCATGAAGATACCTTGAATTGTTTCCGAGATATGTAGAAAGAAAAGAAATTTGAGTATTTTCTCTTGACCGTTGACCTTTGACCTAAAGGCTCAAAACTTGCTCTTGAGAATCTTCGTCAGGAAATTATAAACTAAGTTTCAAGAACATACCTTTAGGCACTGCATACACTGTAGATATGGGGGAAGGCTAAAGTCTAAGAATTTGATCTTGACCTTTGACCTTTGGCATGCACACCCAAAAGTTGATACGTCAAGCACAGCTTCGCCCACTCATGCATAGATCTCTATACATGTAAAATTTCATTAGGATAAGGTATTTCAAGTGGTTGTATAGTTATGCTGTCCATAAAATATATTACAGACAGAAGGACAGACAGAAAGACAGACGAACGGACCTAAAAACATAATGCCTCTGGCGACACTTCATGGGGGAGGCATAATAATCCCAGGAATAGACTTCAAAATTTCAGGCTTCCAAATTAGTACATAATGCATCATAATCCTCTGCCCCATGGAGTTGACAGATAGGTATATTGTTGATATGTATCTTTGCAGAGCGTGTTCCATGGTTATTAACGTAGTCTCAAACGGAAATTAGGAAGTGTGCTCCTGCAACTACCATTTCAATTTGCTCGGTAGCAAAGTGGAATTAGCTGAGCTTGAGTGGCACATTAGGTGAAGAAACCAAATAACTAACAGTAGCCGATCAGAGAGCATATATGAAAGTATGTAAAATCTTAAGTTTATTCATTCTCTTCCTTTTTTTCTTTCTTTTTTTTTCAGGTGAATGGCTACAGCCAGAAAATATGCCAACACTTATGTCCATGATTTTATCATAGACATAGCTCCACCAGGACAGATAGACTATGAAACAAGCATAGCAAATAAAGTGCTGTTGTACAAATGTAATACATTTCTGTTCTTACGCATCTGCACGCCTTGACCCCCTGGGCTTGATGGCTCCACTACTACAGTTCCTTCAGGAAGAAGGTTATTATCACAGGGAGATCAAGAAATAAACAATTAAATAATGTGAAACAAAACAAAACAAAACAACAACAAAACACATAATACACTCAGTATAGTCTGACATTATCAAAGGTATCACTGAATACTCTACACTTAAATCACATGTTACATTAAACAGATTACTGTATCTCTTTATAAGGACTGCTTTTATTTTGCAACTGATTGACAAATTGCCTACATCGACGCAAGTAAGCACTGAATTGATCAGTGTTTTAGTAGTAGCCATGATCAGAAATCATGGGCATACATACTCGATCAGGAGGTCGTAGGTTCGAATCCTGCTCGAGTATGTACGCCCATGATTTTTTATCATGGCTACTACTAAAACACTGATCAATTCAGTGCTTATTTACGTCGATGTAGGGCAATTTGTCAATCAGTTGCAATGAAAACATCTCGATGGAAGAAAAATCATGCTTTTATTTTGTACTACTTCTACCGTGGATGTACACTGCCCCCCCCCCCCTTTTTTTTTGCAAGGGCATAACAAAAGACATTTCACTCACTTGCCTTGGTGGACACTGAGGCAACAGCCTCATGTTACACAGTCAAGTGTCCAGTTATATCATTTGCCGAACAGTGAGCTTAAGTTGCACTGGGCAAGTACATCTGGGTTTATAGAAAGCCACTTTAAAAAAAAAAAGAAGGCCACATTTTACTTTTACTCAATTTCCTGTTTTATGAAGGCCCAAGGTTTGTTTTTTTCCTTCTTTCTCGTCCTTATGATAACTGTGTTAAGCATTAGAGCTCAAAATATATTTTCTATACGCTAAAACTGATGTAAAAAGAAATCTCACCTTTCTTTTGGACTTTCGTCTTTGTCACAACTATTGGGGGAAAAATGGAGAATTACCACATGGGCAATAAATACTGCATTAAGTGTTACACACAACAAGCAATGTACTAGGCCTACAGGGGCAAAAGAATTCATTTTTTGGGGGGTGGGTAGGGGTGGTGGAGGTGGGTATTGGGGTGCCATGGGGTTAGGGAGGGGACCAAGTTCTTTACAAACCACATCCCAAATGTTAAAACAAGGTGAAGAAACTACACAAATGCCCAAACCCACCAAAAACCCAGTCAAGCACACTTTAGTGTCAGATTAAGCTTATTTCAAGCACAAAATGTGACGACACACAGAGCGATGTTACCACACACATACACAGTGGAGGTCCATACATATATCATGTAAATTGATCCTACTTGAAATCAATGCTTTCTTTGATAGAAAGTACAAAAAGTTACTAGCATTCTCATATTCATGTGCTGGATTTTTATCATAATTCACCCCCCTCCCCCTCAAAAAAAAAGCAAAACAAAACAAACAAAACAAAGCAAAACCAAAAAAATAATGACCTAGTTAATGCACGGGCTGTGGAACCTGGGGAGGGAGAGATTGACTCATTGTCCCCCCTCCTCCCATTATCTGCCAAAAGATAAAAAATCCTTCAGATATCAATAAAAACTCCCGTATTACTACCATAATAATTGAATCTTCTCGTCCTGATGCCATTACCAACTTTTCCTGCCAATTTCTGTTCACAACTTTTAGAGTTATTTTGCAAATAGACAAACAAACACACACACCCCGGCAAAAACATAACCTCCTTCCCTGGCGGAAGGTGTAAGTAATACCTGTAGGGCGCTTATTGGGCCATAGCTTTCCTCCGCCCAAACTTATTATGAGATGAAAAAGACGGATGTCTTTTTTTATGACCTGATTTGAGTGACAAAAAGGTTGAACACTTTCAGCGTGTCGGTTGAGAACAACTAGGTTTCACATCCTCGTAGGTTACATCAGATTTACTTATTGACTCACAATTCAAGAAATACCAGGAATTCATAAGAACTCTTTGTCTTTAAATACCTGTATCAGATACATCACTGTGTCCAAGATTGCTTGTTCCTATTCAGCATGAGATAGAAAATGACACCAAACAGTAAAAATTAAATACCAGCAGTGATTGAGAAACGGTTAGCTTGATCAAGCTCAAAAGGAAAAACATAAAACATCATGTTACTTTAAAGGGAAGGTCTAGATTAGATCTTACTTAATACTCATTGCATGCATTAGTTTACAGATACAACATAAAATAGCTTTGAACAATAGACAAGAGAGCCATTGGTCCTCTAAACCTACTGAAAGAAGACCAAACTACTCAGTCCTGACAAATGTGAAAACATTTTATGTGCATCTGCAGATGCCATGGAGAACTTATCAAGGGTTGCTAAAATGGAAATGAAATAACCCTAGCTCCCCCTCTGGCAGCTAGTGGCCCTCTCCCTCAATCACTCTTACAAGAATGCTGCACACTGGTACTGGTCCGATGGTCCGTGACCAGTAGCTATCAGTGTTGGACCAGTAATTCTTTCAGGAATGGACGAGTAAAAAAAAATGGAAAAACTGGGTACCGTACCCACTGGTCCGACAGACAGGTCAGACCAGTAGAAAATATGGGTTAGTGTGCAGCCCTGCTTAAATAAGATGATACCGTACTCACAGCCTTTTACGGTACATTTAAATGACTGTGCACCGGTATAGCAATGTGATATTAAAGTAAGTAGACTTGCCTTTCTCATCCCTAGTAAACAGCAACATAGGTCACATTACTATTATGGATAAAACAGGTAGAACAGGACCATCACCATGTCTTCAGGTTGACTGTGCATCAAACTTTACACACCACAACATTTGCCAAATGAACAGCTCATTATACAGACAGCCTTTTGGATACCCCGATTGACAGCACTTGTTACATTTCATTTCAACCCTCCTGACCTGAAAACCATGTCTCAAGCGAGTTCACTCCAGAGTCTAGAAAATATCTAGACACCATTAGTAAGTTTAGCAATTAAAGGAAAGCAAAACCCACGGAGAAATGTGGATTAAATGAAAGCAGCAACATTAATAGAACACATCAGTGAAAGTTTATGGAAAATAAAACAATGGATGCAAAATTTATGAATTTTCAAAGTTCTGGTGTTAAAAACACTGGATCAGGAGACTACTAGACTTCATGATGTCCTGTGTGGACAACAATATAAAGAAAATAAAAAGAAAATTATACTGTATGCTTTCACTGTTCTCATGTAAATGAAAGAGCACTTGACTAATCACTTTCAGAAAGCAGGGGATCACTATTACTACCCTTAGTGTTAGGGCCTATTTGTAGGATGTGTCGATCAGTATCATCAAGTTGGTGGAATATGTTATTTTCATGAAAAATGAATTTTTGTGGAATATTCTCATTTGGTTTTGAATTCCTTTAAATCATCTACTGTGGTCACACTATGTTAACCGTGGGGTCCGGGGTCCCGACATGGCGAGAGCTCTAGCTGTTCACCCTGACGCTGGCACTGATGACTGTTGACCGAAAGATCGCTCAGTATCAGGTTGTCGGGGATTTGCTCCGCAGAGACTGCGTCTGCTGACTTCACGGATCCCCTCCTATGTCTCCAGAGGAGAGCGATAACGTCAAAAAAACCCAACAACAAACAAACACAAAAAACAATTCCTCCGGACAGACGGATCTGTCTATGAGGATTGATGTCTGTTGATCAGTGACAGTGTAGTTGTTGAGCCTGAATATCGCATTCTGATGATAGGGCTATAGACCATATTTACACAATATTTTCAACACAAAAGATCCCGCTTCATTCGTTCATCGCAAAGAGCAGGGTGTTTAACCCGTTGAAGTGGCCCACCTCACATCCAACTGGACCCCATGGAAGACATGGGCTATCTGCAGCCATCTTCTCAGATGGAATTGAACAAACAAACAAACAAACAAAGACAGTACTGGTACTTCTATCATACCTGGTACTGTAGATCCAGGCCGCTTACAGCCAGTCGGCCACTGTGGTTCACATAATACATGTAGTATTAATTAATAACAAGCTGTGCTCTGTGCCAAGAATGGGACAGAAAACAGGGTGTTAAACTCCATACCAACAACAAAGAAAGGCTTATTATTAGGTTGAAATTAGGCATACTCTGTAAATATAATGATGCTATTCATGACTAATACCAACTTTCAAAGCGGCAGCATCATCCTTTCAAGAGTAAGTGAAGAGTGCTTTAAAGAGGAGAGTAACACTGAACATTTAAGTTCCACACCAACTTCGCCCTAGGCTTCACTCTCCTGTAGATGGTTTCAGGCATCTTGAAGAGACGCGAACCTTGTTGCACCAACGTCTTATAACATTTATTTTCATCAGGTCGCCTTTATTTTGGGACAATATCATATTGCCATGTACTCAACAAACTATCGTCTTGCCTTCACGTTTAATTAAATAGCCACCAACCAAGTGTATACAGTGCACTCCCATTATACCGAACACGGTTATAGCGAAATTCCGATCACAACGAAGTAAAAATTCAGGTCGCCACGGGTCTAGGGCAATTACCCCTAGGCAATTACCCCGGACCCTTCCCTTGGCCCTAATCCTAATCCTGAACCTAATCCTAACCCTAACATAAACTCCTAACCCTAATCTTTACTCTACTAGCAGCACCCGTGGAAATCCACGGGTCTGAGGGGTTTAATTTTTTTTTCTCATAATACGATTTTGCACATTTTTATTGAAGAAATAAAAAGAAAAGTCTTCTCATTCTTTCGTTAATTGTGCTGTCTTCTAAATGACCACCCTTCCCAGAAATTTTATAATACATTTTTGTAGTATATGCCAGGCGATCCGGTCCATTGGTAGGGATCATTCCCGCCACTACTTGCTTTTATTATAGAACTTGAGTTTCGAGGGGTTCCTTGCACCCGTTAAAGTCCAACAGTTGTCTTGTTGCCCCTCACCCCTCCCCCCCCCCCTCACGCACACACACATTTCCACCTCCACAGGGCAAAAAACAAAAACATTCAGGGAAAAATTACCAAAAACGCAAATGAGATTCCCCGAAAGTTCTGCCCACAGGTTGTTCCCGTCGAAACGGGAAGATATTAACACTATGACTGATTACCCCCTGCTCTTGCATCCACGCGGGCACCCGCGGGAATCCACGGCTGGTCTCAAGGCCTCGGTTTGTTTTGTGGTTTTTTTTTTCATGTTTCTTTTCCCCACGTTATGAGAGAAAAATAAGATATATCTTCATAATTTTGCTCCCTCCTTTTTGTTTTTAATCACCAAAACTTGGCTTGATATATCATATTAATATAGAACTACATCTGCTTCAGATTGTACGTTATCATAATTAATATTAGGCCTACAATTATTGCTTCTGTTATTGTTATTATTATATCATTATTATCATTATCCTTATCATTATTATTATTATTATTATTATCATCATCATTGTTATTATTTGGGGAGGGGGAGATCATATAGTCATCAGGTTTAATAGGCACCCGTGTGAGTAGGTTCTCACGACCTCGTATTTTTTTTTCTTTAATATTTTTCCCATGTTATGGAAGAAAGAAGAATATATACATCACTGCATTCGTCTTCATTTGCTCCCTCTTTTTTTTGTCACCAAAACTTAGTTTGATAGACCATAGAACCACACATTCTATTTCCACTTGCAATTTTAAAAATAGGCGGTCGGCAAAGCGAGGTTTTCCTCTACGTCCGCTCATCTTATGAATATGTATGATTACAGCTGCTCTGCAGTAAACGAATGGACACTGCTGCGCGTGTAATCTGATATGTAAGGGTACGATCGGCAAATATATTTAGCCGCGTCCTAAACAGTCTGCGTACAATGACACCGGACTTGAGAGCAAACGGCGAGCAAACTAAATGACGTACCTGAGCTGCATATAGTATTCTGCAGTTGTGCAAAATACAATTACATAACCAACGTTCGTTGTTTTCATTTGGGGACGCCAATAATGGCGAACTGTACGTAAATGCCCTTGTAGTCCATATCACGCACACACAGATTCGTGTAACCATCGTCAATACATTCAGTACACGTAACAGGCGGAGGCAAAGGTACATCACAGAACTATACACACAGTGTAGAGTGTGTATAGAGTTCTGCGAGGTACATTGTGTGTGTGCGTGCGCGTCCGCCGGAAGATGTCAGAGATTTCGCTGCACCATCATCTTTAGTATCCCCCAGTGTCTCTGCAAGCTAAAAGATGGAAGATCGAGAAAGCAGGAGGCCAGCGCAGGTTCGGTGAATATTGAAACGCTCGGCTCTTTCGTCACGCACAAAAATGCATTATGCATGTAGCTAATTAATTTTTCTTTTTCGTCCTCGACGTCGACACGGAGGCGGAGAGGGGACGAAACCCGCGCCATTCGATGTAGGATACTTTCCTGCGGCCGACGGCACCGGTCGCAACTGCCCGGAGCCGACGGCTCGGGAGGAGATAGAGAAACCAGCAACGCCGAAATAAAACAGGAAATACATAAGGCCGCGACAACAACAACAACTTCGAGTATTATAGTATAGGATATGCACAGATATGCGACAGCGAGGGTTCATCATCGCGTGGGAAGGAATTGTTCAAATAAGCGACACGTCAAACAAAGGTAAAGGGTGTCGTCAAACGTGCGTATGGGTGGGTGGGTCGCTGGCTCTGCAGCTCCTCTACGTTCAACAAGACCGGCGCACCCCTTTGTTAAAGGAGACCTCCGCATGATTTTCAGACTTTCACATTTGAACAACTATAAATTAGTTAAGCTGAGTACTGCTGCTGGTAGGGAGTTTCAGAATTTATAGTAATTGGCACGATCCGGAATACGAATGTTTTCAAATTTATAACAAATCACAATGAACAAGGATGATGTAATAGATGACATGGCAGCCTCGCCATAAGAAGGCACGAGTTGGGGCGCAAGGAAGCTGAACAAAAGAAGAAGGTATGCATTCACAGGTGAACTTGTTAAGCAGGTGGCATTATGGAATTACACTGCTACTTTTCTGAAATATGATTATGTGACGTGACAGCTCTGATGTCATCAACACTGTTCTGGTGTTCAGTGTATTATAATTTGTTTAAGATTTCAAGATTATAATTGCTTTTTCTGTTTAAGGACAACATTAAATTCTACAAATCTAATGGTTTAATGGAGCTGTCATTTTGTGTACTACAACTAGACTAGACCTTCGACATGATGTAAAATTATAAAAACCGTCCGGAATGCCCCTTTAATCGATATGATGGCAGCATCCCCCTGCAACTACGCAAACTACCATCTAATTCTAACAACCAAGGTACAATCACTCTTACTAAATTACCATGCTTACTGTTACTGAGACAATTATGGAGCGCTAATTCTCAAGACATCAGCAGAATTACAGGGTCGAAGCTATAGAACTTTAAAAGGATACCGGTAGCCAGTGTCAAAGAGCGACAATTGACCATGAAATACCCAGATTCCTCCATCTCGTTCATGCCACGGGATGCGGTTCCAAGTCCGTCTGGCGGATACAGTGATCAGCAGTTCCACTTTTTCCACCAATGTCGCAATGATCTTTTGCTTGGGCCTTTGGTTCCACATACCGTACCACACGTACACGCGCTCAACTAGAGCCTGCTTGCACAGCAAAGTTTGGATCACTGTCACTACCGACACGAGGCCTACTCGTACCCGTGAAACACTTGAAAGGCATTTATATACTATAAAATGTAATACTTTTAGGGCCTACCGGCACTGCACTCACTGTTCCCAGCCAGAGCGAAGTGCTCCTACATCAGTGAAGTGGCGCGGAGTTAGGAAGGCACCGTCCAGCACATTGCGAAATCTCATCACAGTGGCGGATCCGAGGATCACACAGGAAGGGGTGCACCACTGCTCGCGCCCTCCTCCTCCCTTTCATTCATTTTCTGGAAACCAGAAAATTGTGCTGAAGCCCTCTTCTGCTTTTCTCCTTTTCGCCTGTCAGCCGATGAAACTAGCTGGAAGTGACACGAGAAACCGCAGCCCCCCCCCCCCCCCCCCCCCCGTTTGCTTCGTCGAGCGAGTCAGCTGATTAAACCCTGAAGTGGCACCACATTGATTTTCTTTGCGGAATTCTTGGATCCGCCCCTGCATGGTCTTTCAGGCTGGGGGATCGTAAGTTCTAAAGAAAAGCGAGTTGTACAGCCACTATCAGCCAATCAGAAAGCTCGTTGTCTACGTAGGGCCTACGTATACGTCGTCTCCAGTCTACACCAATTAAAGGGATAGGCCTATACAGTACTGGTTGAGGACGTTGGGATTCAGGTTTATATAACATTCCTAAAGTGAGATAATGAGAAACCTCTTATGAAATATGAGAGAACATGTAATTTTAAGAATAATTCAACGTTTATTTGAGGAAAATTGGTTTTTCAAGTGGCTGAGATATAAAAAAAAAGGTGATAATAATAAAAGGCGGCAGGCCACGCCTTTTGTTATAGGATCTCTTTATTTCACTTTGTGGATATCTCAGCCATTTCAAAACCGATTTTCATCAAATAAACTTTTGATATCCCTTAGAATATGCATGCTCTTTGACATCTCATTTTATCTCGCAAAACTTTGAAAGCTAAATCCTCACCTCAACCAGAACTGTTCAGTCCCTTTAAACCGGTATATAGTACAGCGGCAGGACTGTGTTTCAATTTATGGTGTGCCATGACGTAGGCCTGCAGTGACGCTTGGTACAGGTTAATAGGCCTACGGTCCTTAGCTCTGCCACACTCACTAGCAATTTTGTCGTGGAACGATGGAAGCCCAAAAAGTGTAGAGTCAGTGAAATCATCAGTATGGGCTATCGTCATGCAGGAAAAGTTTGAGGGAAATTTGAAAATCGACACAAAAGTCACTGATTTCCAAGATTTCGGTGCGATCATCAACACGCGGTATATAGGCATATTCACTATTGGTACCAGTATTCGTTTCCAAGCATAATGAAAGAGCACCTGACCTCACCTCTTTCAGAGAGCAGGAGGAATTGATTGATAAAAAATGATAATGATTTAAAAAAAAAAACACTCAGGACAAAGGTAAAGTGTACCTGACAAGTCCATGGGAATGTTTTGTTGTTGTTTTTTTAACGAAACTGAACTTTCACTGGAATTTTCCTTGTGGAAATGGCAATTTCCAAAGGCCCTGTACTGTAACACTGTCTTATTATTCTTTACATGCAAACATATGTAAAAACAAAAGCAAGATTTACTATAAGTATACAATCGGTAAAAATGACGCTACAGAGCATCTGGCACCGAAACCCCTTGAAGAGTCCTCAATTTGACGGTGAGTTGACCATTGATCACACCGGGCCACACATTGGACAAAATGTTTTATCTAATTGGCCCAAACCGTTCCCATGTAATAGAATTAAGTGCTATACTCTTTAGAGCATCAATTAATTTTCTTAGAAGCAACATCTCTACACACAGATGTACCTAATGTCGGAAATATAAATGAAAGTATGGAAGCAGTACAGAAACTGTGAAACTTTGCAACAGCGGCACGGAAATAATGGAGAAGATTGAACAGGAAAAAGCTACATGAAGAAGAAGAAGAAAGAAAGAAGAAGAAAGTTGATTTAATATGACACGTACATGTACACTGTAGTGCCAATAATGGTCGGACATTGGTTTCTTTTGACAACATTAGGCCTTTGAACAGTGGTTAGATACCTGTATTGGACTGGGATGATGACCCCTGATTCACTGGTAACATATCGAACAGTCCTCTGTATCTATTGTGAAGCCATCCAATAGAAGCCACTAGATTCAACATAAGAAAAGATATCAAACTTGAAAAATAACAGAGTACAGTAATTTCTAAAACAGATATGCCTTCACACATGCATTTGACTTGTCACCAATTAATTTTTCAACTATCCTGATCAATGAAATATAAAAAAGGTCATAATGATCATAAGTTGCTGAATGAAAACAAGCAAACAAATATGTCAGAGAATTCATAAATTGTAAAATAGGAGTGATTTACGAAGTATCTAGATACCATACTGACCTCAGAATATACGCTTTCAGATTCCCAAACTCGTGCTAAAATCAGCAAGTTCAGTAATCGTCTACAAGACAGCTCTTGTACACAGCTCCGATATCTCTACTGTTTTATGGAAACGGTGAATATTCGAGTATAACAGACACGACACTGGGAAGCCCTATGTACTGACGGACAACTTTTCTGAGCCCATTAGAGCTTGATCCTGTCAAAAGGATTATAGTATTGATGGAGATGAGAATTGGACTTTTAACTTTTTGTGAGAAACCAAGAAAATGAAATAGTACACAGCATACCATTTTAAGAGGCATTCAAAATGAATTAGATAAAAATCCGTTTCGGAATTGCTGAGACATCCAAAACCAGAGTAAAACAAAGCAATTCTAGTAAGTGTAATTCCTGCTTTTGGTTAGGAATGCTCCTTTTTGGATATCTCAGAAATTTTGAAACCGATTTTCGTCAAATAAACGTTGAATCCCTCTTGTAATTACATGCTCTTTCATATTTCGTGAGAGGTTTCTCTTTGTCTTACCAAAAATTATTAGAAACCTGAAGTTAGGTCTCAACCGAAACTATGCGCTCCCTTTAAGGGTTTAGCTCGGGCCTAATAATAATGTTCTCATTCCTTCGGACTTTTATCGCAGACGACCATATACGACCGTGATGGAAGAAGCTCTATTTTCGAACGTGAATCGTCTTTTAAATCATGAGCTGTTAGCCTTTTGCCTTTCCATTCCATACTGGTATAACATGTATAAGCCAAGAAATAGTGCAATCGTTTGAGTTATTTGATAATAACGAAAAAAAAAAGCCCCAAGATGAATTACTATCTCAACCTCTCCACTTCACCTTCTCTAACTTAAACATTTGTTACAAAAGCCATTATACCCTTAAAATCGGTCAAATTGATACAATTAAATTCCTACAATATTTATTGTTAAAATATTGTTCCTTAAAGGGGATGGCTAGTAACTGATCAGTGGGAATGCTGGGGGAAGATTGTTCCAATCCTTGTCAGAGTACATTATATATCTATTGTTGTGTGACAATTATTTCATTCAGAATAGTCTCATATTCAAGTAATGTGCAGTTTAATGTTTCCAGGTTAGCATGCCTGCACAGTGTCGGATCGATCGTTAACGATCGTTAACAATCGTTAACGATCACCCCGTCACTGTATACAGGCAAAACCTGGAAACTTACTGCACATTACTTGAATATGAGACCATTCTGAAGCAAATAATTTTTACACAACAATTATAATGTACTCTTAAATGAATCCCACAAGGACTGGAACAATCATCCCCCGGCATTCCCACTGATTCCCACTGATCAGTTACTAGCCATCCCCTTTAAAAATGGCTCCCATTTGTTCAATAGTGAATAAAAGGGTTTAACATGCCCATGTTCTTTTCATTGTTAAAATGAGTGCATATAGCTGTTTGAAGCACCTCTTCAATTCCCTCTTCAATTCCCTCTTTCGTTTCCATGATCAGCGTGTAGACATTCTCTTTTTTCCTTCCTTCCTTCCATTTTCCATCCCTTCTGTCTTTAGTTGTCATGTTGCTGTATGTGTCTCCTGTTTTGTTCCGTCTTGTCTTAAATTATATTTGTGCTAAGTATATGCAAATAGGTATTTCATTTCCTTTGAGTGGTTCACAATCTACAAGCTTGCTTTTTAGTGGACCTCTCCATTCTTTTTTTTTTTCTCAACTGAAACATAACCTTGTATAATTTTTTGCAAGTATGCATGCATGATATATATATATATATATATATATGGGATATATATATATATATATATATATTACAGGGCTGCCAACTCTCACGCATTGAGCGTGAGACTCACGCAATTCAACCAATTTTGACTGTCTCACTCTGATAAACGAAATCTCACGCTAAACCCCCTAAATGGACTGTACATGACTACAAAAATAAATATATCTCTAAATTCTCTGATATTCCGAATATCGATATGCCCAAGCCCAAAATGTCGAGATTTTCCAGCGCGGGTGTAAAGCTTAACCAATAATAATCGTTTTCGGTTCGCGCGCAAGGACGAGCTATTGGATTACGATTGGCTTCTACCTATACCACGTGAGCGTAGCTTGTACTTTTGGCAAATTACAGTACATGTATGGCTATGACTTGTGCTTTACATCGCTTTACATACACTGACTGTGTACGTAGTACGTACGTACGTACGTACGGCCGCACAGCAGGCCGCCAGGTGCTAGCCATGCAGGAGGTCGCTCCGCTCCCTCGCAGTCTCACGCCAAACTCTCACTCAAGGTTGGCAGCCCTGAATATATATAACTTTATTTGTATCATTTGATATCATTTGCAAAGTTGTATGCATACGTTCGTGATATAATTCCTAATTTACACCGTGTTGTGTTCTGTTGGAAAAAAGAGAAGAATGAAAAATAAATGAAATTGAAATTGAAAATCTTAACATCAGTTGTAGCCTCCGCTTTTGATTTGTTTTTCCCCACAACCTAACTGTGTAATGTCTATGGCTGCTTAGATTTACAATTTTGCAAATCGGTCTGTTGCCAATTAGACAACATTGTGTTTACCCAAAATATCTGTCTCGCTATGAAAAACAAATGGTAATCCAAGCTTCGATCCCCTCACGGCCCGATTTTGGACTTTTATTCAATCTTCCCTAAGGCCAGTTGTCATGTACGCCTACGTACTATACAGTTCATTATAATCAGAACAGCTCGCGCTTTTCCAAATTAATGATTCTTCCGTCGAGATGTTTTCATTGCAACTGATTGACAAATTGCCCTACATCGACGTAAATAAGCACTGAATTGATCAGTGTTTTAGTAGTAGCCATGATAAAAAATCATGGGCGTACATACTCGAGCAGGATTCGAACCTACGACCACCTGATCACCGAACAGGCGTCATCTCCACTAGACCACCGAGCTTTCGCCCGACAGCAAGTGTTGGTTCTAATCCTTATAGCATGCAGCGGGTACTGCTTTGTTATTCAAATTAATGATTCTTCCGTCGAGATTTTTTCATTGCAACTGATTGACAAATTGCCCTACATCGACGTAAATAAGCATTGAATTGATCAGTGTTTTAGTAGTAGCCATGATAAAAAATCATGGGCGTACATACTCGAGCAGGATTCGAACCTACGACCTCCTGATCACCGAACAGGCGTCATCTCCACTAGACCACCGAGCTTTCGCCCGACAGCAAGTGTTGGTTCTAATCCTTATAGCATGCAGCGGGTACTGCTTTGTTATTCAAATTAATGATTCTTCCGTCGAGATGTTTTCATTGCAACTGATTGACAAATTGCCCTACATCGACGTAAATAAGCACTGAATTGATCAGTGTTTTAGTAGTAGCCATGATAAAAAATCATGGGCGTACATACTCGAGCAGGATTCGAACCTACGACCTCCTGATCACCGAGTATGTACGCCCATGATTTTTTATCATGGCTACTACTAAAACACTGATCAATTCAGTGCTTATTTACGTCGATGTAGGGCAATTTGTCAGTCAGTTGCAAAGCTCGCGCTTTGTTTACATAATCATTGTCCACTAGTCACATTTACCATTTTACCTTGAATTACAACCTTATTTCCAAAACATCATTTTGTTGTTTGTTGGTTTTTATCTATTTTTTAAGGGGGATTGTGTTGCTTAATAATGTATTTTTCATTGCGTTCAAAATTTAGCTCCTTTATATATTACTTCTTGGAGAAATCCTTATTTTACCTGCTTAAAAATTACGTTCATTTAATTCTCATATACACCCTCTCACTCCAAAAATCGATTAAAACATGGATTAACGAGCCTTCGAACAAGCAACAGCTGTCCCGAAGATAGCTGTTGTTTATACATGATAAAGAATTCGTTATATCATAAAGAAGAATGTATATTCATTTATTCTTGTTCGATTGAAGAATAGCTTTAAAACATGTCTTTTAACTGTTCACTCAATCTATTGTGACAATATTATTCTGTGATCTTTGATTTATTGCTCTCTCTTTTATGCATCTAGGACACACTCTAGAGAGGCTTTTGTGGATTATAAGTCCCATTACCATGTATTAAAAGATAGATTGTCATTGTATACCCCGTGATGTATTATACATCATTAACATCGTGTAACCTCTGAAATAGTCTGGAAAAACTTGTCTAGTTTTAGTGTAGTTATTCGGACTTGGTTTAAAGGGATAGTACAGTATTGGTGGAGATGAGAATTGGGCTTTTACCTTTTTGCGAGATACAAAGAAAACACTTATGATATACTGTAGTACAGAGCATACCATTTTAAGAGGAATTCACAGTTTATTCGATGAAAATCGGGTTTGGAATGACTGAAATATCCAAAAACAAAATAAAACAAAGCGATCGTAATAAAGTGTGGGTCCCACACTTTATTGGAATCACTCTTTTTTTGGATATCTCAGCCATTTCAAAACCAATTTTCATCAAATGAATGTTGAATTCCTCATAGAATTACATGCTCTTTCATATTCCATATGAGGTTTCTCATTATCTCACCAAAATATGTTAGAAACCTGAAATTAGGTCTCAACCAAAACTATACGGTCCCTTTAAGCATATAATAAGAAACCATTCTAAAACCATTTGTAATACTGGCCCGACCACCACCCCTACACTTCCTAAGTTCACGAAGACATATGGGAGGGATAGAATGATGGGATATTATACCTGGCGGCTGGTTCTGCGATATTCTGCCTTGCTGCTCGGCCTGTCCAGCTGCTGCACGTTCAAAAATGTGTTAGAAATGTGTGTTACAGAAGCATGCGTTTAATGTTGTCTGGAAAATACAAGATCTGGCTTCTTCTTCTTCTTCTTCTTCTTCTTCTTCTTCTTCTTCTTCTTCTTTTGGTGGTATATCTAAACTAAATTTACTCCCAAACCTATAGAAAGCAATATACAATCTAGCGATCAAGAAAGCTCCTCTTTGACAAGATGGCTCCCACTCCCCTTTCCCTTGTTGAACCCACTCTATGTATAGGAACACCCACATAGTTAAGACTAAACGCCCACAAAAATGAAGAGGAACATCAAGCGCAAAATGTAGAATTCACCCACGTTGATGCAGAAAGCATCCCATCATGTAGAAAAATTCAATCACAACATAAACGAACAGCGCCCTTTACCTCACCAGCATATCAGTTTCACTCTTTCTATTATACAGAAGGATTGCTTATAGAAAATATGACTGAGATAATGAGCAGAGTTACACACAGATTTGATAGCATGCATGATGGGATATTACCAGGTCGAGTTCTGTCAGTCATCTGGTTCGGGTCGGAACGTCCAACTGGAAATTTAAATTAAACACACACACATACAAATGTACGAACAAAGTGAATCAGCTGCAGTGATGACGTAAAGCAAGCTTCGCTGAGCGTTTCAGCATAGTCGTCTTTTCTTGTCTTGAAAGTGTCTTTTCTTGTCGTCTTTTCTTATCATATTTTCTTGTTTCACAATAAGGGAGGATTCCCCTCCCCTCCCCACCCACCCCCTCCTTGTTTGGTCCCCTTCCATACAGCCTCGGTAGGCCTATACTTCGGGTACTGATATTTTCCAAATATTCCACAAAGTGTTCGTCAGATTTTTTATTTCAGTTCTAAAGATACACAAAAGCTTCGTCATGTGGGAGAGTGATACCGCATCTCACATTCTTCCTTTGTCTGTTTATCAACTTACACTCATGCAGTACTCAGTATACAGTGATGACGCACACACGCGGATTAAGCCAGAGTTGAGCGACCGGTCCTTCACCATTCATGTTTATATGAATATTCATTTACTTTTTGAAAGAAAAAAAAAATGAATTATCCAAAAGTTTCACCAAACGTGTGCACCAGATCGGTGAATTTTGGGTCTCAAAATGCAAAAACACCCCCCAAAAAAGAACAACAACAAAGCAAAACAAAACAAAACAAAACAAACAAACAAACAAACAAACAAACCCTTGTGTGGGAGGGGATACACGCCTCACGTGCCCTCCTCCCGCACCGAGAGCTCCCTCGCGCATCATTATCATCCAACAATCATGTGTTATCCCCCTCTTCCCCCTCCCCAAAGTGAAAACGGATCGACGATGCTGCTTTATCACAAGTTCACTGTCCAACTTGAACGCTTCGCTATGTGAGTAGGCCTAAGTATGTCGTCTTTTCATACCTTACACTAATTTATTCATACAGAAACGATTTAATAGCAAAAGTTTACAACCATGGGAGCTCCTCTTCAAAATATATTATGAAGCCCTTTCCCTCTCCCTTCTCATGTGAGCTAATAAAATTCGCTTCGTTACCAAAAACACCTAATGTTCTGGTCAAATCCATTTCAAATAATCACAAACTCTAACATCGATCCCGTCGATTTAATTGAAAGTAGATTAACATTTTCGCTTCTACATCTATTCGTCAGGAAAAGTCAAGAGTGATATACACTATTACCCGGTGAGCCACCCATCTACAAACCTCCTCCAGTGGCATCTGGTGGGGAAGATTGGATGGTACCCGTTGGATTGCTTTGCTGAGGAGCGGCATCAGCTAGAAATGAGTCAGGTATGATTACAAAGAAATATATAGACATCAGTTACCAACACGCCGTTTACCTCATCAACATATTATGAGTTTCACTCTCTCTATATGCAAACAGATCGTTTATAGCAATGACAGAGTTAAAGAGCAGAGTTGATAAAAAGTGCAAGCAGATTTTATAGCGTGGGATATCTCCTTATTGATTTCTTGAAGTTGTACTAGCAAATCAATTGCAGTGATGATAAAGCAACTTTTACTGACTGATTCGGCATACAATTTATCGTCTTTTCTTGTCTTGAAAGCTCGAAACTACAAGTTAAAATCGGGTTCGACTGTTCGATATTCATCTTGCCTTATCAATTATCACCACTATATTAAATGCTTAACATTCACATTTTCTGTATTACGTTAAAGCAATTTTTTGGTAATTATTTAGGAGAAAATACCCGGTTATCTAATTTTTGCGGCGCATCATTTTTATTCTACAATGACTACCCCAAGTTACCATTACCAAGAGTTTATGACAATGACATCAATTCCTCTTCGACAAGATGCTCCCTCTTCACTCTCACTTCTCAGCACGGATAATTCGCTTCATTATGGAGGGCATCTTATCGAATTTTTCCTTCCAAGTAATCACAATTACTATGAATCGAAGCTTTGCATCGTACATTAACAAAATACTGGTAAATATGATGAAGAAAAAGAAGAAGATGATGGCAATCTCATCATGTTATCTTCACTCGCGACAAACAGCTCTTTTGTATCACTTTACGCCTTTTTCATTTCACATGCTTCAAAACAATTATTCTCATTGGTCTTTGACTTAGGTAACATGATACAGCTTTGTTGATGGCCGTCATAATCTGACTTGGAAGTGCTTGCTGAGGGTAATTATTCAATTCAGTTTAGATACATTTTATTCCAGTCATATCAATCACAAAAATAAATGCAGGTGTGCGTTTATAGGGAACATAATAGATGATGTACTGCTGAAGAGGACGTGCCCCGAGAGGTTACACAAACAGGTAACTTGTGAATGAGACGTCCTGCAATTATTGACTGATATTTTGAATGGAAATCACGCATAATGTGTTGAATGTTACGTGGAAAATCATGCATTTCCTATTCTTCTTGTAGTACATGTATATTTGAACTATACATTTTTATTCTAATAGAAACCATTAGCCGACTATTAGAGCTCCTCTTCCACAAGATGAAGCTGAAATGCGACATCTGAAGATGCCAGACTCTTCATTTTCCGTGATTGTTCTATTCTATCAAAATTTATTCTCATGTTTAGAACAGGCCAGTTCTTTCCAACCATCACGTTTAAAGTCGAACGAATTTTTTACCATTTATAGCAATAACAGAGTTAGCAGCAAAGCTTTCCATCTTCAAAATGCTAAAAGTGTAGTTAAGTTTGAATCACCGCTTACTTATCTATTCAATCATTTGTATTTTTTGAGCTGTATTTGTCATGAATTCTTTTTTTTTTAGAAACAACAGTAATAAGTGCTATAGAAAAAATGCACTGAAATAGGATATGATTCCTTGTTCTAATCTCAGTTGGCCCTGCCTGTCCAACTGGAAATTCAAATAAACAGAGTTCGAACGAATAAAGTACAGCCATGATACAGCAAACTTCGCCGAGTGACTCGGTATCTCGTCTTTTCACGTCTTGAAAACTGGAATTGCTTTTTGAGTAACATGAAAGAACGATCATCGATGCTCATCATAATGTGACATAACCTTTCTCATCGAATATTAGTTAGAAGCGAAATAAACCATTACCTGATTTGAGACCCATGTTTAACATTCCTCCCAGCCTAACCAACTGTGCACTGTTGAAGATGGCCACTGGAATTTGTCGAGACTCATCAGCTGTAGAGATAAGTCAAATAGTAACAAAGAAATGTGCAGATTATCTAGAACAACGTCGAAACAATTTCATAGTTTGTTATGTGAGAGTAAGAAAAGTGATCTAACTATACTGTTATATTGGAAAGACAGATTTGATTTGAGTACTGATTTTGATTGGAATACTGTTTTGAAACAAATATTTCGAAAACTAAGGAACAACAAAGTTAAGCAATGCTACTTCAAGACATTACATCGTATTCTACCTTATAGATATAATCTATTCAAATGGAAAATTGTAAGTGATAATTTGTGTATATTTTGCTCTGAAATAGAAACCTTTAGTCATGTTCTTTTGGAGTGTCCTAAAGTGTCTATGTTTTGGAAAAAGATTACTGATTTTCTTCAGTTCGCTTTTAGAGAAACAATTTTATTAAACGAGAAATAATTGATTATTGGAGTGGAATCAAAAAGTCCAAATGTAACAAATATAAATAAGATATTGATATATGCGCAGTATGCAATTTATAAACAATACATGATGCATTTATTTCAAGGGCATTTATACAATAGTTTGAAAATATGGATTAGTTTTAGAAATGAAATATTGTTAGATAATGTTTCTGAGATTGTAACAAACATGATGAAATCATTTAATTGGTAACCAATGAAGAATCTGTACTTTTTGAGTATGTGCTCATTCATTGTTAAAAAAAAAGAAATCGTTTGATGTAAAGCTTTGGAAATGAATGAATAAAGTACCTCTGTAGAGGTTTAAAAAAAAGTAACAAAGAAATGTAGACATTGATTATTTTTTGAGGCAGAGTACAGGCCCCTAACCTCATTATAATAATAAATTCATTGTCGACAAATAGAGATCTTTTATAATAGTAATCATTATTTTCTAGGGGAGCCTCAAAGAAAATTATTGTGCTACTAAAGTCACCGAACACACATTGTTTAACCAGAACCTCGAACTTATTGTTCCATATCCCTCCCAATTAATTTTAAGAATAAGAGCATAGTAAAGTTGGTAGTTGACTAATCTAAAGTTATCTTTTCTTCACGCTCAAAATCATAGTGCGAAAGTGTCTGCATCGACTGCGTGATGCCCTTTATCTCGCGAAGCGTATAGACGCCGTGCTTTTGCTGAAAAATAGTCTAATGTCTAATGCACTAAAATAAGCGCTTGTGATAGTAAGATACATAATAATACTTGGACTTGGATTTTCATGGTGAACATTATTATTTGTCACCTTCAATAGCCTCGACCAATTGGAGATAAAAAAGTAATATTTTAGAATCAGAAGAAGTTTCTAACGTCATTATGTCATTATTCACTGCCTACAGACAAATCGTTTCTGGTAGTGACAGAGCTAAAGTTAATTGAGATGACATTTTTTTTTCAAGTTTTAATAAACAAAAGTGATATACACCATTACCTGATGGATTACTTATGGTATATTTGTTTTATTTCCCTTCTAATTTATTATAAGAATTACAGCATAGTAAAATGGGAGGTTGATTGATTCAAAGTTATTTTTTCTTCACGCTCAAAATTACGATGTGAAAGTGTATGCATCCTTTATCTGACGAAGTGTTGACGTCGTGCGTTTCAATGTCTGATGCACTAAAATAAGCGCTTGTGACAGTGGGATACAAAATAATACTTGGACCAGGATTTTCATGGTGAACATTATTTTTTGTCATATTCAATAGCCTTGACCAATTGGAGAACCAAAAAATACATTAAATTTGTGAGGGATATAAGCATCAAATATCTTAGAATCAGAAGAGATCGTTTATGGCAATGACAGAGTTAAAGGACAAGTTCACCTTCATAGACATGTGGGTTGAGTGAATGCAGCAATATTAATAGAACACATCAATGAGAGTTTGAGGAAAATCGGACAATCCATTCAAAAGTTATGAATTTTTGAAGTTTCTGCTCAGTCACGGCTGGATGAGAAGACTACTATAGCTTGTGATGTCATATGAGTACAACTATATAAAGAAAGTATAAAGAAAATTCAAGATATTCTCACTTTTCTCACATAATAAAAGAACACTCGACTTCTCTCTTTCAGAAGTCAAGAGGAATAATATTACCCCTAACATAAGTCAGTAACAAGTCGAGGAAATGTGCACTTTATTCAAAAAGTCAAGTTTTGTGAAATTCTCTTTTTATTTTCCTTATATCGTTGTACGCATATGACATCATACACTGTAGTAGTCTTCTCCTCCAGCAGTGATTGCACAGATATTTTAAAAATTCATAACTTTTGAACGGATTGTCGGATTTTCCCCAAACTTTCACTGATGTGTTCTACTAACATTGTTGCCTTCACTCAATCCACATGTATATGAAGGTGAACTTGTCCTTTAAAGTTAATCGAGATGACATTTTTTTCGTAAGTTTAAATAAACAAAATTGATATACACCATTACCTGATGGATTATCCATCGGCACTGTGTCTCCAGCCGGTTGTTGCGGACCTTGGGCTATTATACCCGATGGATTGCCTAGTTGAGAACCACCAACCAGGGTTGAGTTAAGTCGTAACGACGAAAGGATAGTAGACATCAGTTATTATTACCTATTGGCCTAAGGTAGTTTTGCTGGGCAATGGTAGTTGGTATTTTGATTGGTCTGGAAACCACCACTGAGTTTCCGGCAGGCAATAGTGGGTATCATTCTTTTTCCGGGTGTCAGAACATTCCGGTCAATCATCAAGAGATGCACAAACCACTAGCATCCGGGCACTTAAACTCCCGATGATGAAAATTTGCTGTTGATGAGAGTTTCTTGCGGAGAGGTTTCGCAACGAAGGGCAAATTCTCATACAGTGTATTTAGATGAGGATTGCTGCACCATTATTGTGTAGGCGTGTGTCTGACTGTGTGCGCTGGCTGTTACGCGCTCAGCATACCTGAGTTTCTCGCTGGTTTCGCGATAAAGGGCAAAATCTCTTGGCAAATTCCCATACGCTAGCACGTGAAACTAGAGGACGATCGATAGCTGCGACTGCTGTTACGCGCGCCGCGTACCTGAATGATATTGTGCGTGGGATTGTGTGCATTCATGTGGGTGTAGTTGAGCGCCCAGTGGTGTAGGGTTCGACCTGGCGACGATTGGAAATTTGTTACCATAAATCGGAAAGTTCACATGGTAATGACTGCTCAAGATATCTTAAATGGGTAATAATAATAATAATAATAATAATAATTATGATGGACTATCCACTTTCGGGAGATACGACATTATTTGCCCTCATTATTGTATTGTACAATTCTAGTTCGGGTAATAAATGTCTTATCCCCCTCAAGGCCAGTCCATATTGTTCTATAAGGGGTGCACGTCAGGAGACCGACACCCACGAGTCATACAGCCCACAAGTCATACAACCCACGAGTCATACGGCTCACAAGTCATACAGCCATCTAGTTATACAGCCTACGAGTTCGACACTGAGTAAATAGAGCCCATGAGTTCGAGATCAAGTAAAATGTGCCCACGAGTTATACAGCCCATGAATTTGACACTACCCACCAAAGGCTCATGAGACCGACACTAAGCAGAGTAAGCCCACGAGACTGACACAACGCTTAAAAGGCTCACGAAACCGACACTTGGCAAAAGAGGCCCACGAGACCGACACTAGGCAAAAGAGGCTCACGAAACCGACACTAGGCAAAGAAAGCCCACGAGACTGACACTAGGCAAAGAAGGCTCACGAGACCGACACTAGGCAAAGAAAGCCCACGAGACTGACACTAGGCAAAGAAGGCCCACGAGACCGACAGGATGAACAGTGCCACCTATAGACTAATTAGTTGTGTAGGGTGTCCAGATAATGGCATAAAGAAGGTATAAGAGATAGAAAATGAGAGTTGCTAGGGTATTACCTCATCAATTGCCCTCCATCACCCCCTGAACGGCTCAAGATCTTTTTATGTTTGCGTATGTGAGTGTTTGTGAAAAAATAAACAAAATTCAGTAAAAGTGTATGAGATATTTCAACATTCCTTTCGAAAATGCCAAAACACCCTCGATTCCCTATCTGAAAAGCCCATACCGGTATACACTTACTTAGAAAAAATAAAATGATGTGGACATTCAGATCAACCAACTAGAAAATTACCCTGGTATGAAACGAAGTTCACTCCAAGAAATTATTCACAAAATGGTCAGTGTTGTAGTTCACACCTGCTTTACGTGATATGGGGGGGGGGGGGGGTAGTCATTTGCAAAGGCGTTGAAATGGTATAGATTCACAGAAAATAATGTAATCGTCAATTAAGGCAGCGTTAAAAATTCGGAAACAGAAGATGCATCCATGAAAACAACTTTTCTACTTCATGAAAAATGTACCATTTTGAGAAGAATAATTCTACAAACACAAGCCACTGAAATCGAGGTCACGTGAATCGCTGCGATAAAAAAAAAGCGTTTTCAGCCGTTATAGCAGGCAGAGAGGATATCTAATAAGGCCTCCTTAACTCGTGAAGCGAAAAAGAAAAGGGCGGAAAAAAAAACAGATCCTATCCACCGTCTAATTAGAAATTAGGAAAGCCTATCAAATATAGCACGATGGCATCTAATATTAAACCATTTATCGTTCTTGTCCTTTATTATTTTTTCATACATTTTTTTCTTTGGGTGGTGGTCCCATGAAGAGGAAAATTTTATCTAAAAAAAATAAAGAATGGTAACAATGTCGCTCCCCGTAGCGAGACAGATTTGCCCCCTAAAAGCCACACGTGTACAAATACATACTTAATGTCGTTGATATGCAGATGATGCTGTTATTGATAAGTAAGAAATAAAAATTAGTTAGAAATTGCACCTACCAGTATGCAATTTTCCCCTTAACAGAACACCCTGTACAGGTACATATTTGTAATTGACATCTTGATGGCACTGTTCATCCTGTCGGTCTCGTGAGCCTTCTTTGCCTAGTGTCGTTCTCTTGGGCTTTCTTTGCCTAGTGTCGGTCTCGTGAGCATATTTTGCGTACTGTCGGTCTCGTGAGCATATTTTGCGTACTGTCGGTCTCGTGAGCCTTAATTGTCTAGTGTCAGTCTCGTGGGCTTTCTTTGCTTAGTGTCGGTCTCGTGAGCCTTTGGTGCTTAGTGTCGAACTCATGGGCTGTATGACTCGTGAGGCGTATAACGCATGGACTGTATGACTCATGGACCTATTTTTGATGTCGGTCTCGTGGACCGTATGACTCGTAGGTGTCGGTCTCGTGGAATGACCCCGAAATGGCGCCGATATCGTATACACCACAAATCATTCTCTTTTGTGACCGGCAGGTGTTTCATTGGATCATTGGATTTGCCGACAAAAGGGGGTGAAGCATGGGGCGACACGGATTCAACCGCGATCCCGCTCCATCAATCCGTCTCTTCCTATGTTTATGGAGAACCATATCAACAATAGCAAATGCCACAACCCTTCACGAGTCTATTTTAAGCCTGCGGAAGAACCCAACTTTGCATCAACTATTCTTGACCAGAATCCATAAAGGTCATATGGTAACAGTGTTATCTTGGCCAAACCTTGTGCGTATGTTACATGATGTTTTCAATATGTATTTGATCAAGAATTATTAATCATATGAACAGTCCTTTGGAGATTAAAACTGCAACTATGAGATATACAACAGATATAACTAAAACTCGTGGTTGATTTTTCCCCTTTATATCTATCATGAATGGAATGAATATAAATTGTTTGGACCAGTTTCCGCTTAGATTTTTTTTGACATGGTTACCCTTTCTAATCTTGTACGAGGTATTATTTTATAAAAAAATTCCTAAATCATGCGAATAAACATGATGTATGATTGTAATTCTATTGATAATAAGAAAAAAAGTGTCCCGCGTCTAAACTAAAATTAAAGGGATGATATCACAGTCTTTGGTTCACATGGGGATTTAGGTTTTAACTTAGTATTTCGAGACAATGAGAAACTACTTTTATGAATTTCAGAGCATATAATTCTGAGACGAATTAAAAGTTAGATATTTGTTCATCAGAACAATATTAAATGCCTAATTAAAATTTCTCGAGGCAGTATACGGTGTGTTTTCTTTTTTATTCATCAGGTAATTTAGAAAAAGTATCTACTTTATCATTTAAATCTTTTTGAAAATACAAAAGCGTTCATTACCTGGTCGTTTGCGTTCGATCGGCTGTTCCCCTTGGCCAACTGAAAATAAATTGAAGAAAGTGACGAGTATTAACAGATCAGAATTTATAGCCATGAGAAACGTGTTGGAGTTATGATACTGAATAGGAAAATTTCATTTGTCTATAAAAGTACAAAGTAATCAGATTTACTCGATCTGGCACATATCGATGTAGATTTGGTTTATTCAGGTATAGTATGCTAAAGGCGTGTAGATTAAATCTGTTCGACTAGACTTACTTGTGAAAAATCAAAGAGAATCCAGCTCACCAACCAGTCAGAGCTGAAGAAGTGACTCGGACGAGTCATGAAACTGTTATCTCTATATGATTTACACAAGAAGTCCAGTTGAACAGAATTAATTTACACACTTTCTGAACACTTTTGATATATATATATATATATATATATATATATAGTATGCTCTTCCTCCGTCACGACAACACACATATATATATATATATATATATATATATATGTACATACATAATTTATATATATATATATATTTCACACTTACTTGGTGGGGCATTAACTGGCTCAGTTTCCGGCTCTGACGAGGAAAACAAAACAACGCAAATGAAGAATTCGGCTCAATTTAAGTCAATTTTCATTTAATAGCAATGACAGATCGAGTTATAAACAGCAAGCTTCCTATATCCAAAATACCAAAAGGTATAGATACGTTTGAATCACCGCTTCAACCTATTTACTAAAACAATTGTTTTTTTTTTATCTGAACATCACAGTGTTGCAAATTATATCATGCAGTATTTCACTCGAAGTATGTTTTTTTCCTATTAATGAGCTTAGAAATGCTAGTATTAAGTGTCATAATATTTGTTTGATTTACTATCATAATTACCACCTTTATCATCAGAAATGCACAGAAATAGTATATGATTATTATCACATTGATTTCCTTGTTCTCATCTCAGTTGGCTCTGCCTGTCCAATTAAATGCAAACAAAAAGAGTATGAACAAATCAATTAAAGCAATGATACAATTGGCTTCGCTGAGTGACTCGGTATCTCGTCTTTTCATGTCTTGAAAAATGGAAAGGACATGTTTAAATTGTGTTCTGTTAGGTATTCATCCCATCCTTATCAATATCATCACCAATGCTTGATATATACATATATCTGACATAAAGGCATTGCTTAATAGATACAGTGTATGAAGGAAATAGTGGATTTTTGAGGAGTTCACCCTGACCTTTGACCCATGACCCCAAAATTTTCTAGACAAATACTGCCAGTCAGTACATGCATATGCACTAAGTTCCATGAAGATACCTTGAACTATTTGCGAGATATAGAGGAAAAGGGAAATTTTGACATTTTGAATTGACCTTTGACCTTAGACCGCATGACCAGAAACTATCTGCAGAATTTTCATATGGTCATACATGTATATACTATAGGTTTCAAGAAAATACCTTCAGGCACTACAAAGATATGGGGAATATGGTGAAATTTTGAGCACTTGACCTTGACCTTTTGACCTTTGACCTTGAGCATATGCACTCAAAAGTTGATGGGCACATCTTCGCCCACTCGTACATAAGAATACAACCCGAAAACCTGATGCCTCCGGTGATAATTCGTGCACTTCGTGGTGGAGGCATAAAAGCTGGAAATTACATGCCTAAATTGTGTTTTTCTGTTCGGTATTCACCATGTCCTACTTATTAATATCACCATCAACGCTTGTTATGTATGACATAAAGACATATTGGATGCTTCCTGGAAAATATCAGGAGTTTTCTCGCTGTTTTAATATGTGATATACCCCATTACCTGATGGATTATTCATCACCATTGCTTGTCCATCCTCCTGCTTTTTCCCAACTTGGATTTTGGCCAATGGGTTGTCTGGTTGAGAACCACCAGCTAGGGTTGAGTTAAGTGGTAACGGAGACGTATATAGACATCAATTAGTCCATAAGTACGACAGGCCCTTTATACATCAGCGTGTAATTTCACTTACTGCAAACGGATCCTCCTTTCCTATCTTAAGTGTAGGATTTATGAACCTGAATACGAGAATATTATTTGTTTATCCAAGTACAAAGTAATGAGATTTACTTGATCTGTCATGTATTGATGTAGAATTCGTTTATCCAAGTATTATGCCAAAAGCGTGTAAATAGACTTACTTTTGAAAACCAGATAGAGTGAAAGAGATGACTCGAAGGAGCCATGAAATTGTTCTCTCCGTGCTTACACAAGTAAGTGCAGTCGAAAAGATTTGATTCATACAATTTCTGATCCGACATACTTGAAGTTTATCCAGTAAATATCTCGAAGAATTTTTGTGTGTGCCATTTCTCTCACTTTGATGGACATGGAGTTATTTATGATGATTTGTGAAGTCTGCCTAACATTGAATTACGAATAGAACGGTGTTTTTCATTTTAATCTAAATTCAATTTGAAATGTCATGTTCACATTTCATATATATATATATATATATATATATATATATACACTCAGCAAAAAAAGAAAGTAAACACTTTTTCGAGTTCATATTTTCCATAGAAGATTTCGATGAAAATCAATGTATTATATACCATATTAAAAGTAATCTAATTGGCTATCAATTTAGAAGCTTAATTCAAAAGGAAACTTTACGCATGAGTGAACACATTAATTTTTGCCCACCAAGGCACAAAAGTAAAAATTGCAAAATTTGACAAGTTGTCTTTCATTTGGCAATGTCCTTCAAGATAACAATGACAACAAAAAGCCAGTTTAACACAATGAGAGACATGAATGAAATAGCAAAAACAAGGTTTTGTTCTCTTTACCTCTTGGCAACATCAAACAAAAACAAAATGGGAAACTAAAGGGGAAAAATATGAATTTTCTGTCCGCTTAAACTTCAAACGACATAGGGAGTAATGGCATAGAGATGATTAAATAAACAGAATTTCTTTATTTTATTCTTTCTATTTAGTAATTTAAGGATTCATGAAATAAATCTAAGAACCAGATATTATCTACAAGTTTTCCAATTTCAAAACAAATTGAATTTCTACCATTTTTGTTAATATTGCTTCTTCTCTTTATTTCATTTGAATTGGGGTTTGACCAAAGATTCTTCATTTTTCTCCCTCATTTTTGGCCTTTATTGATGTTTTGGGCTTCAAAGGTATCATAGAGATCAAAGGAAATTGAGCCCTCCACCAATTTGGGAACAAAAAATAGTTTGTGAGGGATATAAACATCATACTATCATACATCATATTTCTAACCTCCTCATGACATTATTCACTACCAACTGTACAGACAGATCATTTATACTAATGACAGAGTTAAAGTTAATCGACATGACATTTCTTGTTAAGTTTCAATAAACAAAAGTGATATACACCATCACCTGATGGATTACCCATTGTCACTGCGCCTCCAGTCGGCTGTTGAGGAACTTGGATGTTACCCGATGGATTGCCTAGTTGAGAACCACCAATCAGGTTTGAGTCAAGTGATAACAAAGAAATTTATAGACATCAGTTATTCTATAGGTACGACAGACCCTTTACCTCAGCGTGTAATTTCACTTACAGCAAACAGTTCCTCCTTTCATGTCTTGAATATGCTAGGAAATGACATATTTGAATTGTAATCCACTGGATATGCTTTATCCAATTTGAGCTTATTAATTACAACTCCTTAATGATAATATTTTTGATAGTTTGATATACAACTGTATATTGATAAATATAGCTATTTCGATCAAAAACAAAATTCTATTACGTCATAATCGTTTTATGGTGTTTATGGCAAGAGCGTCAAACAGCTGAAAGATTCAAAGTCTTTGTTGTGAAAACGGGTTTGAGTCTTCTAGAAGGACAGTAGAAATGGCGCCGGTATCATACGCCACAAATCATTCTCTTTCGTAACCGACAGGTGTTTCATGAAATCATTGGATTTGCCGACAAAAGGGGGTGAAGCATGGGGCGACACGGATTCAACCCCGATCCCGCTCCATCCATCCGTCTCTTCCTATGTTTATGGAGAACCATATCAACAATTAGGAAATGCCACAACCCTTCACGAGTCTATTTTAAGCCTACGGAAGAACCCAACTTTGCATCAACTATTCTTGACCACAATCCACAAAGGGCAAATGGCAACAGTGTTATCTTGGCACAACCTTGTGCGTATGTTACATGATGTTTTCAATATGTATTTGATCAAGTATTATTCATTATATGAACAGTCCTTTGGAGATTAAAACTGCAACTATTAGATATACAACAGATATAACTAAAACTCGTGGTTGATTTTTCCCCTATATATCTATCATGAATGGAATGAATATGAATTGTTTGGACCAGTTTCCGCTTAGATTTTTTTGACATGGTTACCCTTTCTAATCTTGTACGAGGTATTATTTTATAAGAAAATTCATAAATCATGCGAATAAACATGATGTATGATTTTAATTCTATTGATAATAACAAAGTATAAGAAAAAAGGGTCCCGCGTCTAAACTAAAATTCAAGGGATGATATCATAGTCTTTGGTTTACTTGGGGATTTAGGTTTTAACTTTTTGTCGAGATAATGAGAAACTACTTTTATGAATTTCAGAGCATATAATTCTAAGAGGAATTAAAAGCTAGATATTTGTTCATCAAAACAATATTAAAGGCTTACTTAAAATTTCTCGACGCAGAATACGGTGTGTTTTCTTTTTTATTCATCAGGTAATTTGGAAAAAGTATCTACTTATATCATTTAAAACTTTTTGAAAATACAACGGCGTTCATTACTTGGTCGTTTGCGTTCGATCGGCTGTTCCCCTTGGCCAACTGAAAATAGATCGAAGAAAGTGACGAGTATTAACAGATCAGATGTAGCCGTGAGAAAAGTGTTGGAGATATGATACTGAATAGGAAAATTTCATTTGTCTTTAAAAGTACAAAGTAATCAGATTTACTTGATCTGGCATATATCGATGAAGATTTGGTTTATTCAGGTAGTATGCTAAAAGCGTGTAGATTAAATCTGTTCGACTTGACTTACTTGTGAAAAATCAGAGAGAATCCAGCTCACCAACCAGTCAGAGCTGAAGAAGTAACTCGGACGAGTTATGAAACTGTCATCTCTATATGATTTACACAAGAAGTCCAGTTGAACAGAATTGATTTACACACTTTCTCCACTGGCATACTTCTATGAGACGAAAAATGATTTCATATACACAACTATATATATATATATATATATATATATATGTATATTATGTTCTTCCTGGCTCGGTCGCGACAACTATAGCAATAATAATGTGACAACAGAGGAATGCACTGAATGCCAATCTTGATTTTAAGCAAATATCCGAATTTTCGAGGATCCTTCCTCTTCATCAGGGATGACAGTTCGAATGAATTCAAGATTGGCATTCAGTGCCTTCCTCTGTTGTGACATTAGTATTGCTATTTCTAGTATTGCCAATACGCGGAGCAACTACAATATATATGTATATATATATATATATATATATATATTGTAGAGATATACTGAAGAGATCAAAACAATTTGAGCATGTCTTCAATATATATATATATATATATATATATATATATATATATATATATTGTATAAAATCAAGATTGGCTTTCTATATATATAATTATAAATATATATATAATTATATATATATATATATATACATACATATGTATATACATATATATTTCACACTTACTTGGTGGGGCATTAGCTGGCTCAGTTTCCGGCTCTGACGAGGAAAACAAAACAACGCAAATGAAGAATTCGGCTCAATTTAAATCAATTTTAATTTTTACGTTCATAGCAATGACAGACTGAATTAAACAGCAAGCTTTCTATATCCAAAATGCTGAAAGCGTAGATACGTTTAAATCACCGCTTAAACCAATTTATTTAAGCAATTGAATTTTCTTTTTATATGAACATCACAGTGTTGGTATCATGGTGCTAAATTTCACTTGAAGTATGTTTTTTCCTATTAATGAGCTTAGAAACGCCAGTATTTAGTGTCATATTTGTGTGATTTACTATCATAATTACCACCATTATTATCAAATATGCACAGAAATAGTATAATTACGATTATTATCACATTGATTCCTTTGTTCTTATCTCAGTTGGCTCTGATTGTCCAACTGGAAATTCAAACAAAAAGAGTATGAACAGATCAATTAAAGCAATGATACAGCAAGCTTCGCTGAGTGACTCGGTATCTCGTCTTTTCATGTTTTGAAAACTGGAAAAGACATGCTCAAATTGTTTTGATCTCTTCAGTATTTATTCTGTCCTCATGAATATCACTAACAATGCTTGATATATAAATGTAGGACATAAAAAACATATTGGACGTTTCCTGGAAAATAATACATCTCTTCGTAATTTTGCAGTTCATGATTTCAAACGACATTAAAGGGATAGTAAAGTTTCTGTTGAGATGGGGCTATAGGTTTCCAACATTTTTTGACGATGATTTTTGATGATTTTCTTATGAAATATGAATGAGCATATAATTTAAAGTTTATTTGATGAAAATTGGTTTTTAAGTGGCTGAGATATCCAAAATAAAACAATCCTAATCAAAGATGGGACCCACCTTTCAAGATCACATCTTCATCAAGTGAAATTTGAATTCCTCCCATACAATGGTACGCTCTTTAACATTTCATAAAGAGCTTAGTAGTGTCTGTGTATCTTGGAAATGGTTAAAGCCTAAATCCTCACCTCAACCAATACTATACTATTCCTTTAACTACTCTCAGATACCATAAGCAAAAGTTGACATTTTTTAGTTCCTCTTCGACCAGAATGAGGTACCCCTTCCCTCTCGTTTCGCATATTGGATAACTTCAACATGGTAGACGTCTTCCCAGATATTTCCTTCTGTTTAATCACTAAGTAACACCGAGCCTGCATGTGCATCGCACATGAACAAAACATTAATAAAGATACTCACACACTCCATGAGCCAGGATGTAGTAAGGGAGGGTTTTATTTGGGTAGGAAAAGTTATCGTAAGAAAGGGAAGGTTTTCCTTATATCATAGTCATTGAGACAAATATTCAAATTAGTCTTTGAGTAACATGATACAATCGTCATCGATGTTCATCATGACGTGACATATAACCTTTCTCATTGAATATCAGTAAGAAGCGAAATAAACTATTACCTGATATGGGTCCCATGGGAAGTACTCCTCCTCTAGCCAACTGTGCACCAATGTTGAAGGCGCCCACTGCAACTGGTTGAGACTCATCAGCTGGAGATAAGTCAAACGGAAACAAAGAAACATAGACATTCATTATTTTAGGAGCAGAATAGGCCCTTAACCTTATCATAAGACAGTCACTGTCGACAAATATATAGATCTTTACACTAATCATTATTTTCTGGGGGAGCCTCAAAGAAAATGATTGTGCTACTGAAGTCACCGAAGCACATTGTTGAACGAGAACCTCGAACAATGGCCTGATATATTTGTTTTATATCCCTCCCAGTTAATTTTATGAATAACAGCATAGTAAATTGGATGGTTGACTGATCCAAAGTTATCTTTTCTTCACTCTCAAATTACAATGTGTAAGTGTATGCATCGACTGCGCGATACCAGTATAATATCTCAAGAAGAGTAGACTTCGTGCGTTTGCTGGAAAGTTATATACAATGTCTAGTCTAATGTCTAATGCACTAGAATAAGCGCTTGCGACAGTGGGATACAGATAGTATATATTTTACTTCTTCCCTAGTGAAATAGTTGGACAAGGATTTTCATGGTGAAAAATATATTTTGTCACTTTCAATGCCCTCCACCAATTGGGGAACAAGAAATAATTTATGAGGGATATAAACATCAAATATTTCAGAACCAGAAGAGGTTTCTAACCTCATTATGACATTATTCACTACCTACTGTACAGACAGAGCATTTATACTAATGACAGAGTTAAAGTTAATCGACATGACATTTCTTGTTAAGTTTCAATAAACAAAAGTGATATACATCATCACCTGATGGATTACCCATTGGCACTGTGTCTCCACTCGGCTGTTGAGGAACTTGGATGTTACCCGATGGATTGCCTAGTTAAGAACCACCAACCAGGGTTGAGTTAAGTGATAACAAAGAAGTATATAGACATCAGTTATTCTATAGGTACGACAGACCCTTTACCTCAGCGTGTAATTTCACTTACAGCAAACAGTTCCTCCTTTCATGTCTTGAATATGCTAGGAAATGACATATTTAAATTGTAATCTACTGGATATGTTTTATTCATCTTGACCTTATTAATTACAACTCCTTAATGATAATGTTTTTGATAGTTTGACATACAACTCTATGTTGATAAATATAATTACTTTAATCAAAAACACAATTCTATTACGTCATAATCGTGTAACGGTGTTTATGGTAAGAGCATCAAACAGCTGAAAGATTTAAAGTCTTTGTTGTGAAAACGGGTTTGAGTCTTCTAGAAGGTAGAAATGGCGCCGGTATCATACGCCACAAATCATTCTCTTTCGTAACCGGCAGGTGTTTCACTGGATCATTGGATTTGCCGACAAAAGGTGGTGAAGCATGGGACGACACGGATTCAACCTCGATCCCTCTCCATCAATCCGTCTCTTCCTATGTTTATGGAGAACCATATCAACGATAGGAAATGCCAGAACCCTTCACGAGTCCACGGAAGAACCCAACTTTGCATCAACTATTCTTGACTACAATCCAGAAAGGGCAAATGGTAACAGTGTTATCTTGGCCAAACCTTGCGCGTATGTTGCATGATGTTTTCAATATGTATTTGATCAAGTATTATTCATTATATGAACAGTCCTTTGGAGATTAAAACTGCAACTATTAGATATACAACAGATATAACTAAAACTCGTGGTTGATTTTTTTACCTATCTGTATAGTGGATGGATATAAATAATTATTGTTTGGACCAGTTTCCGCTTCGCTTTTTTTTTTTTTGATATGCTTACCCTTTCTAATCTTGTACGAGGTATTATATTTTTATAACAGAATTCCTAAATCATGCGAATAAACATGATTGTAATTCTATTGATAATAACAAAGTATAAGAAAAAAGTGTCCCGCGTCTAAACTAAAATTAAAGGGATGATGCAGTCTTTGATTTACTTGGGGATTTAGGTATTAACTTTTTGCCGAGATAATGAGAAACTACTTTTTTGAATTTTAGAGCATATTATAATTCTAAGAAGAATTAAAAGCTAGATATTTGTTCATCAGAACAATATTAAAGGCCTACTTAAAATTTCTCAAGGCAGAATACGGTGTGCTTTCTTTTTTTATTCATCAGGTAATTTGGAAAAAGTATCTACTTATATCATTTAAATCTTTTTGAAAATACAAAGGTGTTCATTACCTGGTCGTTTGCGTTCGATCGGCTGTTCCCCTTGGCCAACTGAAAATAGATTGAAGAAAGTGACGAGTATTAATAGATCAGAACTTATAGCCATATAACTTATGAGAAACGGGTTGGAGTTATGCTACTGAATAGGAAAATTTCATTTGTCTATACAAGTACAAAGTAATCAGATTTACTTGATCTGGCACATATCGATGTAGATTTGGTGTATTCAGGTATAGTATGCTAAAGGCGTGTAGATTAATCTGCTCGACTGGACCTACTGGTAAAAATCAAAGAGAACCAAGCTCACCAGCCAGTCAGAGCTGAAGAAGTGACTCGGACGAGTTATGAAACTGTTATCTCTATATGATTTACACAAGAAGTCCAGTTAAACAATTAATTCACACACTTTCTGAACTGGCATACTTCTATGAGCCGAAAATGATTTCGTATACACAGCAATATGTATATATATATATATATATATATATATATATATATATATATAGTATACTCTTCCTCCGTCACGACAATATATATACATATATATTTTACACTTACTTGGTGGGGCATTAGCTGGCTCAGTTTCCGGCTCTGACGAGGAAAACAAAACAACGCAAATGAAGAATTCGGCTCAATTTAAATCAATTTTCATTTTATAGCCATGACAGATCGAGTTATAAACAACAAGCTTCCTTTATCCAAAATGCCGAAAGTGTAGATACGTTTAAAGGGGATGGCTAGAAACTGATCACTCGGAATTAGTGGGAATGCTGGGCATTCATTTAAGAGTACATTATATAATTATCTTTTGTTGTGTGAAAATTATTTGCCTCAGAATGGTCTCATATTCAAGTAATGTGGCAGTTTAATGCCCCGTCACTGTACAGGCCGCATATGCTAAACTGCACATTGTTTGAATAATATTATGACACCATCCTGAAGCAAACAATTTTCACACAATAATATATATATAATGTACTCTTTAAAATGAATCCCACAAGGATTGGAACAATCATCCCCCAGCATTCCCTCTGATTCCCACTCATCAGTTACTCGCCATCCCCTTTAAAGTACCGCTAAAACCTATTTCTTGAAGCAAGTGTATTTTCTTTTTACGTGAACATCACAGTGTTGGTATTATCATGTTGTATTTAACTTGAAGTATGTTTTTTCCTATCAATGAGGTTATTGAATCGTTACTATTAAGTGTCATATTTGTGTGATTTACTCTCACGATTATCACCATTATTATCAAAAATGCACTGAAATAGTATATGATTATCATCACATTGATTTCCTTGTTCTAATCTCAGTTGGCTCTGCTTGTCTAAATGGAAATTTAAACAAAAAGAGTAAGAACGAATAAATTAAGGAAATGATACGGCAAGCTTCGTTGAGTGACTCTGTATCTCGTCTTTTCATGTCTTGAAATCTGGAAATGACATGCCTTAATTGTGTTGCTCTGTTTCGTATTCATCCTGTCCTCATTAATATCACCACCATTGCCTGATCATATAAATGTATGACATAAAATATATATTGGATGTTTCTTGGAAAATATTACATCTCTTCGTAATTTTGCAGTACATGATTTTAGACTATACACATTAAAGGGATTGTACAGTTTCGGTTGAGATGGGGCTACAGGTTTCCAACATTTTTTGTGATGATTTTTTTTGGGGGGAGATGATATGAAACCTCTTATGAAATATGAAAGATCATATAATTCTTAGAGAAATTCAAGGTTTATTTGATGAGAATTGGTCATGAAGAGGTTGAGATATCCAAAACAAAGCAATCCTAATAAAACGTGGGACCCACCTTTTAAGGTCACTTTGTTTTACTTTGTTTTGCTTTTTTGTTTGTTGATATCTCAGCCACTCCAAAATCGATTTTCATCAAATGAAATTTGAATTCCCCGTATAAGTGTACTCTCGTTGACATTTCATAAAGGTGGTTTCTAAGTATCTCAGAAATAGTTAAAGGCCGAATCCTCACCTCAACCAATACTATACTAAAGTCTTTTCTATCCCTTTAACTACTCTCAGATATCTTAAACAAAAGTTGACGACATTTTTGAGTCCCTCTTCGACCAGATGCACCACTTCCCTCTCGTTTGTCAGATTGGATAACTTAATAATGGTAAAAGTCTTCCCAGAGTAAAAAAAAAAAAAAAAAAAAAAAAAAAAAACATTAACAAAGATGCTCACATTCTCCATGGGGCAGGATGTGGTGAGGGAGGATTTCAGTTGGAGAAGTTATCGTAAGAAAGGGATGGTTTTCCTTGTATCACAATCATTGAGACAAATATGGGAATTAGTCTTTGAGTAACATGAAAATACGGTCATCGATGCTCGTCATAATGTGACATAACTTTTCTTATCGAATATTAGTTAGAAGCGAAATTAACAATCACCTGATTGGGGACCCATATCAAACACTCCTCCAGCCGACTTGGGGTTTTGACGTACTTGGATATTAGCCGAGATATCTGATTTAGAACAATCAGCGAGAGATATCTGATTTAGAACAATCAGCGAGTGATAAGTCAAGTGGTAACAACTTTTCCTTATTCTAGAAGCAGAACAGGCCCTTAACCTCATTATATGATACAGTCAGTGTCGACAAGTACAGATCTTAATAGTAACCATTTTTTTGGAGGGGGGGGGGGGGGCTCAAAGAAAATTATTATGCTACTGAAGTCACCGAAGGCACATTGTTTAACCAGAACCTCGAACAATGGCCTCGTATATTTGTTTTATATCCCTCCAAATCAATTGTAAGAATAACAGTAAAGTGGGTGGTTGACTGATCTAAAGTTATCTTTTCTTCAGGCTCAAAATTACAATGTGAAAGTGTATGCATCGACTGCGCGATGCCATTTATTCCAAGAAGTGTAGACGCCGTGCGTTTGCTGGAAAGTATATACCATGTGTAGTCTAATGTCTAATGCATTAAAATAAGCGCTAGCGACAGTGGGATACATATAATGTTTATTTTACTTCTTCCCTATAGGGAAATAGTTGGACAAGGATTTTCATGGTGAAAAAATATATTTTGTCACTTCCAATGCCCTCCACCAATTAGGGAACAAGAAATAATTAGTGAGGGATATAAACACCAAATATTTCAGAACCAGAAGAGGTTTCTAACCTCATTATGACATTATTCACTGCCTGTACTTTACAGACAGATCATTTATACACATGACAGAATTAAAGTTATTCGACATGACATTTCTTGTTATATTCTTGTGATATACGCCATTACCTGGTTGATTACCCATCTTCAACGGTTGTCCAGCCTGCTCTTGAGGAACTTGGGCTATACCCTTATAAGTTACCACTCCTTAATGATAATGTTTTTGATAGTTTGACATTTAACAACTGTACGTTGATGAATATAACTATTTTAATCAAAAACACAATTCTATTACGTCATAATCGTGTAATGGTGTTTATGGCAAGAGCGTCAAACAGCTGAAAGATTCAAAGTCTTTGTTGTGAAAACGGGTTTGAGTCTTCTAGAAGGACAGTAGAAATGGCGCCGGTATCATACGCCACAAAATATCATTCTCTTTCGTAACCGGCAGGTGTTTCATTGGATCATTGGATTTGCCGACAAAAGGGGTGAAGCATGGGGCGACACGGATTCAACCCCGATCCCGCTCCATCCATCCGTCTCTTCCTATGTTTATGGAGAACCATATCAACAATTAGGAAATGCCACAACCCTTCACGAGTCCACGGAAGAACCTAACTTTGCATCAACTATTCTTGACCACAATCCAGAAAGGACAAATGGTAACAGTGTTATCTTGGCCAAGCCTTGTGCGTATGTTTCACGATGTTTGCAATTTGATCAAGTATTATTGATAATAATTAATGAAAAGAACTTTGGTGATTTGGAACTATTAGATATACAACAAATGTAACTAAAACTCGTTGTTGATTTTTTTTTTTTTACATGGGGATTTTTTCGAGATAATGAGAAACTACGACCAGATGCACCCCAGAACCTCGAACAATGGCCTGGTATATCTGTTTTATACCCCTCCCAATTGCGCGAAGCGTAGACGCCGTGCGTTTGCTGGAAAGTGTATAACAATGGCTACTCGGACGTTATGTTTAATGCACTTAACTGATAAGCGCTTGTGACAAGAGTGGTTCGCGTTTCCTATAGTAGATATTGCCATGACAGCGGGATACATATAATATATTTATATTTTACTTTTTCCCTAGGGAAATAATTGGCCTAGGATTTTCATGGTAAAAGGTTGTTTTTTTTTTCTCTCTTCAATGGTCAATTAGAGAACAAGAAATGATTTGTGAGGGATATAAACATCAGATATTTTAGAATCAGAAGAGGTTTCTAACCTCATTATGTCATTATTTACTGCCTACAGACAGATCTTTTATGGCAATGACAGAGTTAAAGTTAATCGACATGAGCTTTCTCTCTAAGTTTTGATAGTCGAAAGTGATATTCCCCATTACTTGATGTATTACCCATCTGAAGCCTGCTGTTGCTCAACTTGGATGTTACCCGATGGGTTGTCTGGTTGAGAACCACCAACTATCAGGGTTGAGTTAAGTGGTAACGGAGAAGTATGTATCAGACATCAATTATTATTCCATAAGTACGACAGGCCCTTTACCTCAGCGTGTAATTTCACTTACAGCAAACAGATCCTCCTTTCATATCTTGAATACATAGGAAATGACAAATTTGAATCGTAATCTTCTATGACTTATCGATCTTAACCTGATTATCACTCCTAAATAGTACTATTATTGATATTTTGACATACAACTGTATATACAAATAATATATTTTTTAATCAAAACACAAAATTTACCTATACTTAAAGGGGAAGGCTAGTAACTGATCAGTGGGAATCAGTGGAAATGCTTGGAGATGATTGTTCCAATCCTTATGGGATTCATTCAAGAGTACATTATATATCTATTGTTGTGTGAAAATTATTTGCTTCAGAACGGTCTCATATTCAAGTAATGTGCAGTTTAATGCTTCCAGGTTAGCATGCTTGGTCAGTGACGGGGCATTAAGCTGCACATTACTTGAATATGAGACCGTTCTGAAGCAAATAATTTTCACACAACAATAGATATATAATGTACTCTTAAGTGAATCCCACAAGAATTGGAACAATCATCCTCCAGCATTCCCACTGATTGCCACTGATCAGTTACGAGCCTTCCCCTTTAAACTTTAATACTTATAATTTCTTGAGGCAGAATACGGTGTGTCTTTCTCTTCTTTTTTTCATCAGGTAGTTTGGAAATATTAAATATGTTTGAAAATACAACGGCGTTCATTACCTGGTTGTTTGCGTGGTGGACGCGTGGAAGGTACTTCCCCTCGGCCAACTGAAATCAAATTAAGGAAAGCGACGATGAGGAAAGTGTAGGAGTTATGATACTGAATACGAAAATGGTATTTGTCTATAAAAGTACAAAGTAATCAGTTTTACCTGATCTGGCATGTATTGATGTAGAAATTGTTTATTCAGGTATTATGCTAAAAGCGTGAAAATGAAATCTGTTCGACTGGACTTACTTGTGAAAATCAGACAGAAACCAGCCAGATAGAGCTAAAGAGCTAAAGTGACTCGGAGGAGTCATGAAACTGTTTCCCTCCGCGCTTATAAGTCCAGTCGAACAGATTTAATTTACACGGTTTCTGATTCGGCATACTTGTAGTTTATCCAGTAAACACGTGTGCCATTTCTCTCACTTTGACGGACATGATGGAGTCATTTATGATGATTTGTGAAATCTGCCTAACATTGAATTACCAATTGAACGGTGTTTCTCATATTGATCTAAATTCATTTTGAAATGTTTGTTCATGTTTCATATATATACATACGCGTATAATATTATTCAGAAAGACATTTATGATGATTTCGTCGTCATTATTTTTTTGATAAAATAAACTAGATTCTTACGAGAATAGTGCTTTGAAATAAGTGCAGAGTTTCATTTCAGAGGAATACCGTCATAAATCCCAAGCCATTTTGTTGTCCTATTCATGGAATCTGTTTCGCGATAGAGTGCAAAATGTCTTTGGCAAATTCCCAAACGTTAGCACGTGAAAATAGAGGACGATCTCTATTAAGTGATAAATGAATATACGTTCATTATTATGCAGGTATTACATTAATACAGTGTATGAGGGAAATAGTGAAATTTTGAGAAGTTGACCTTGACTTTTGACCTTTGACCCCAAATTTTCTAGATAATTACTGCCAGTCAATACATGCATATGCACTAAGTTTCATGAAGATACCTTGAACTATTTGCGAGATATAGAGAAAAAAGGAAATTTTGACATATTCACTTGACCTGTGACCTTTGACTGCATGACCTGAAACTCTCTGGAAAATATCTCTTTGGTCGTTCATGTATACACTAGGTTTCAAGAAAATACCTTCAAGCACTGCAAAGATATGGGGGTAATGCTGAAATTTTGAGCAGTTGACCTTCACCTATTTACCTTTGACCTTGAGCATTATACACTCAAAAGTTGATGGGCTTTACTCGCCCACTAAAACATATATGTGCCAAGTTTCATTAGGATACCTAAAACGGTTTTGTAGTTACACTGTCCACAAAATTGATTACGGACGGACGGATGGACGGACGGACGAAAGGACGGACTGACGGGCGAACGGGCGGAAATGACAAATTTGAATCGTAATCTTCTATGACTTATCGATCTTAGCCTAACTGATTATCACTCCTAAATTTCACTCCTAAATGATACTAGTATTGATATTTCGACACACAACTGCATATACAAATATAATTATTTCTAACAAAAACAAAATTTACTTACACTTATGCTAACTTATGATTTCTTGAGGCAGAATACGGTATGTCATTTAGGTCTGTTTGAAAATGCAAGGGCGTTTATTACCTGGTCGTTCCCGTGGTGGACGAGTGGAAGGTACATCCCCTCGGCCAACTGAAAATTAAATTGAAGAAAGCGACGGTGGCAAAAGTGTAGGAGTTATGATACTGATAACGAAAATGTTATTTGTCTCTAAAAGTACAAAGTTTTCAGATTTACCTGATCTAGCATGTATTGATGTAGAGTTCGTTTATTCAGGTATTATGCTACATATCGTGTAAATGAAATCTGTTCGACTGGACTTACTTGTGAAAATCAGACAGAAACCAGCCAGATAGAGCTAAAGAGCTAAAGTGACTCGGAGGAGTCATGAAATTGTTCCCTCCGCACCTACACAAGTACGTCCAGTTGAACAGATTCAATGATTCAATACAGATACTTGTAGTTTATCCAGTAGATATCTCGAAGAATGTTTTTGTGTGCCATTTCTCTCACTTTGACGGACATGATGGAGTTATATATCTATGATTTGTGAAGTCTGCCTAACATTGAATTACAAATTGAACAATGTTTCTCATTTTAATCTAATTTCAATTGAAATGCTATGTTCATGTTATCTATATGATATATATATATATATATATATATATATATATATATATAAATAACGCGTTTGATTATTCATAAAGACATTCATAATAATTTCGTCGTTATGATTTTTAAATAAAATAAACTAGATTCGTACGAGAATATTGCTTGAAATAAGTGCAGAGTTTCATTTTAGAGGAATACCTTGAGAAATCCCAAGCCATTTTATCATATATGTGTATGTATGTATGTATATATATATATATATATATATATATATATATATATATCAACACTTACTTGCTGGGGCATCAAATTTAGCAGGCTCCGGTTCCGGCTCTAACGACGAAACAAAAATAAAGAATCATCGAAATTTGGAAAATATCATAAGGTCTGTAGGTTATCAGACAAAAGAAACAAAGGGATGCTATTCTCGAATTGACGAAGCAGGAAACAACGCAGTTTATCGTCTACGGGTATCACGTGACTAGATTACATAAAAAAAAAACAATGTCTTGGTTTCATGGCTAAACTTTGTGATACATTACAACAATTATTATGAAATAACACACGTACGAGCGTGCCTGGATACAACATCGGGAGTGTCTTCAGCGCAACTCAAGCACGTTATTTTGTGTAATGACATACACAACACGCAAGTATTCTAAACCAAACAGACAGATTTATCAATGGGAATCAGGTCAATTTACAAACTGAAGTTTGCCATCAGAAAGCAATGACTACTGAGCTAACGAAGAAAGGAAAGGGGAGTCGAATATCAGAATAAAGAGGCATACATGAACGAAAGGTTCTTCCCTCGTCACTTGGGTATTAAAGACGACAATCAGTAGTTGTGTGACGACACACGGAGATACCCATTGTAGATAGTAATTTGTGCTGCTAAACTTTGTAAGATTATGATATACAGTAACCATTTTCATAGTGGCTACTATGATGGAAATTAAACTTCTCGTATCATAGGCGAGGTCAATCATGCTGCGCAGTAATGTCAACGATGTTCTTTTAAGGAAACCTCCTTATGATTTTGAGATTTTTACATTTGAACAACGATAAATTACTTATAGTGAGTACAGAATTTCAGAATTTAGAGTGATTGGGATGAGGAATAAGAATGTTTTCAAAATTTATAACAAATTGCAATGAACAAGAATGATGACATGGCAGCCTCATCACCATAAGAATGCGTGAGTTGGGAAGCAAGGAAACAGAACAAAGAAGAAGGTATGCATACATTCTACACAGGTGAACTTGTCAATCAAGTTGTATTGTAATGGAATTAAGACTGCTACATTTTTGAAATACGTGAGGCTCCTAGTATGTCAGCTACTGTTCAATGTAATTTGTTTAAGATTTAGTATCAGTTTCTCTGCTTAAATACCACTGTGACAATAAATTCCACAAATCTATACTTGGAGCTGTCAATTTATGTACTGCATGATGTGAAATCATGAAAATCGTCTGGAATGCCCTTTTAACAAACAGTTGACAAAGTGATTGGGCAAAGTGAACTCACCTGGGGCCTGGTCGACTTGCTTGGGTAGATTATATGTTTCGCCTCTTATGGGATCTTTGACAGAAACGAAAATCATTATCAGTCATTTATATTTTTTTTTATTCTTTGTTGTTTGCGAACAATTCATTAACTTGGTGTTAATCATGCCATTTGCGTATAGCGCAGACGTATCCAAGTTAGTACATGTACAACATGCACGCTCTACCTTCACTGTATACCTGCACACTGTGCATTTTATTTATCTTCCAGCATTCATACTCACTATTCGAAGAAGTGGAAAAACTGTCTGAACTAAACTTGTACTGGAACTATGAAAATGATATGTATATTACAATACGGCTTCTAAGATAACAATACCCATAACAGTAGAACGAAATGATAATTGAAGGGGTCGGTGCAATATAGTGCTAACCCACACAATAGTCATCTTGAAATAATCGCTGTTGAATGTTTGGAAAGTCCATACATTGTACATTAATAAAACATGAATGCACGCATTTTAAACCATCTTATTGGTTAAATTCAAATATGATATTTTCACGGAGGTTAGAGTGAAGGATAAGGATTATGAAAATGCATGTAACTCAATTTTGACAAAAGTGTGGGTTAGCACTATATTGCACCGACCCCTTCAATTATGTGGTCTTTGTAACCATAATGGTCGCCTGTTTGGTGCGAGCATTATTTTTCTTCCCTTACACTATTCATACATCACCCTTGGATTCCATTGTCAAGTGTATCTATGCCTATAGACAATGCGCAAGTTCGCATGAGCCGCAAAAAGGTTATTTGTCATAACAGGCATGGTGCTTTTTGAATTCGCTGGGATAATCATCTGTAATGCCATGATTATCATTATTATCATTATCATCATTATCATTATTATTATTATTATTATTATTATATATATATATATTTCAAAAGGCCCTGCGTATAAGCCTTACGAACACCAGTACATCCATCATCGCATAAGACAGCAACATGAGTGTTCACTATAGCGTATAGTACTGTATTTGACAGTATTTATAGGTAAAAAAAGAGAGATTTCTTCCTGAGCTGCTATTTTTGTCCTAATACAGAAGTCATTGTGTTATGTGCTGTGATGAAATTTGGCTAATTTTCCTCAGAAACTTTAAAACTCTTCTAACAATTGCTGTAATCATAACGCATGTCCATTGTCTACATTTCTCAGTATTTTATTATCAAATTGACGATAAGATTGCGTTGACTGTACGACTGAAAATGTTTGAAATTATTTCAATGGAAAAAAAATCCTTACACAGGTAGTAATTTTTTCTTTCTTTGTAAGAAAAAAAATCTTGGAATGCTCAAACGAGCAAGATTATCTTACTTGATCATTATAACACTTACCTTTATTTGGAACAGCTGGAAAATGAATTGAGGACAAAAATTGAAGAAAATGATTATGAAGATCACATTTTCGTTAAGAAATTGGAACAAATGTTATATAAGCTATCGTATAGTAAATAAGAAAAACACGATCAAGATGGGCAATGAACTCTCATTCAGAAGAAAAAACCCAAGAACAACTGCACTGTGTCGACACGTGGTCATTTCATAAAGCGGAAAGTAAAAATACGACGTGTACTAGTATACTGAAGTAAGCATGCAAGTTTTGCTATTTAATACTAAAGATGGCTGGGACGGAAGCTGACGCTTTATAACTTTGTTTGCCTCTGCTCAATTGCAAACAATTTTTAGCTAAACTTATAGAGCTCACCGTACATATCGCTCGGGAATAGTTTGAGGGAGTGTGTTACCAAAAAATCTCCATCCAATTCTTACGATTAAAAAGAAACAGAAGAGAAAGAAAATATGTGTGTTCCTGAGCTTACTTGAAAACTGTGGGTAATACTATCTTCATCACATTACAGATAGCATTTCTTTTCATTCACATTTTCATTTTAAGTAAGTTTTGTATATTTCTCCAGTTGTATAACACAAAAATAAGTATGACAATATCAAACATATTCGCAAATGTACATTTAAACATGAGTTCTTAGTACAAAACCATGTAAATACTACATGTATTTCATTACGACAAATCTTACAGGTGAAGGAGTATACAAAGTGTACAGGTGGAGGAGACCGTTTGTCAATAAGCAAATCGCTTGACTTGGACAACGGCCTCTACACACGAGCGATTTTATTCCATTCAATTACTCAGTGAATAAAGCATTTGCGTACTTTAAATGAGCTCTAACATAATATGACGTGATTGGGGATTGAATAATAGATTTCCATGATTTATGGTGATATACATTATAATCTGTATCAGGGGTTAACTTACGCTGCGGATGAACCGGTTTGCATTCGTATTGGAAACTCAGGTACTTGTTGGTCTGACTACATTTGTCCATAAACTGTGTGGTGTTCATCTGACAAGATTGCTTTCCTCGGCACCCTATGCAAACCTAGATACACACAAAGACATGAAGAGAGACGAAACTGTTATATCATCTGCCATTATTGTGCCCTCTTGGAGTAAGTCGCTCGCATAAAAAACGGATCGGTTTCAAAGCTCTCACGCAGGTCATACGGAATACATGCAAGTAGAAGGTAAGTAGCACGCGTCTAGCAGGTAAGAAACAAGTGCGAAACTCGCAAACATTCTTGTCCGCCCGCGGAAAAATCTCCTGCGTGCTGGAAAATCCCTCCTCTCAACAAGCCCGCGTAGCTTGCCCGGAAAGGTGTGACACGGCCAAAATTCCTTTGCTGAACTGACAGCCCTCACAAGCCACCCACGCAATTGACACGCAGGTCACACGAAATGCACGCAAGTAGACCGTAAGCAACGTGCGTCCAGCAGGAAAGACGCGTTGGAAACTCACCGAAATCCTGTCCGCCGGCAGAATGTCCTGCGGCTGCATGTTGAGAAAGCCCTACACGCCACATGCTCGCATAGCTTGCCCGGAAAGGTGGAACAGGGCATAAACTTGGCTGCGGGTAAATAGGTTACTAGTATGCGTGCGCTACATGAGAGATACACGTGCTAGGCACGGATGTTTGGTACTGTCATGTGCGGGCAATTTGCTGGATCTCCGGGTAGCAAAAAACTCCCTGCAAGTCACACACAAGGCTTGAATTGCCCGGTAAGGTGTGACAGGACCTTTACACATGATTTTGTGAAAATGGAGAACTTGCCTTTCGGAATGTCGGGCGGTACCGACAATTGAGGTCGTCAAGGTATTTCCCGTCGCTACAGATGTCGGTTCCCATCCGGCCGAAATTCGCCTCCAATGGATGAATGACCTCGCCTTCTGGACACGTGGCCTCCAACATTCCTGGCGCACAGACGTATTGAATCTTCAGTTTGTCCGGGTCATAATCTGAAGGTAAAATCAAAGTGGAATATGTAGTAGGGAATCATGAAAGAAACAGCAAGACAAAATATTGATAACGGTAGTGGTTAAAAAAATTATGACAATGACAACAAATACTAACATTTTATGAATCATTACTAGTGGTGGACTTCCAACATAAAATCAAACATTTCTTCTTATCGCATTGTCCCCATAAATATCTAGACAGTATTCCTAGAAACTGCATTACAACAACTGCAACAAACAACACGTATCACGTTTTCCTTGTTTCACTCAAACGACCTCGAATACGCATGCGCATTCTCAGTGATCACGAAATCACAGCATGTGAACACGCGAGTCAAATATAATTCCCGTAGGGGGGGGGGGGGGAAGGAAAAACGTGTTTTGTGAAAGAAATGAAACCATTACTTTTTTAACTGTTGTTTTAAAGTTGCGGAGTGTCACAGCTGGAAAGAGGTCATTCCCAGGATGCGTACAATAATCTAGCGCACATGATCATGTACCTGGGAAAGTCTCACATTTCATAAGGTCCAATAAATTGACCATTTTATAGAGCCCCTTAAGAAAGCATTTTGTTCTTATTTGCATCTGAGACCATCCCTACAATGATAAATGAGATCCGAGAGGTAAAGATTAATGTGTACAGTATTATGATTTATTCCATGACTTTCTGTATAGGGGAAAGCGGACTCTATTATAAACCAAACACTCCGGGCATAATGGACATAATTTATGGTAGATAGTTCCTACCGACAACGTACTGACATAATGTGGTAGGGGGTGTGGTTAACGGGCTCTATTTTGCAAAGCAGGAGTAGTGTTGACTTACTTCTGAATTCGCACTTCGGCTCGTGGTCCATGCACTTGTACATGACTTGGAGATATTTGTGAATATTCGGACATGGGTCCCTGTCGCCGAAAGTCGAGGGCACGACCGGTAGCTTGCAATAGTGTTGTCCCTGGCAGTGGTGTGCAGTGTAGAACCACGACAAATCGGCTTTGCAGTAAGGCCTTGATAGTGATAATGACAACAAAATTTGCTTCTTTTTACATTGAGATGATTAATTTTTGCATTTTCACACCCCGTGGTTATAATACTGTAACGGCGACTTATATTTGTAGAAGATGGGCAGAACATAATTCCTATTCTGTTAAGGTCCCAAAATAAAGTCCCGCTATGTGTTGAAGAGTATTGTCGGAGGATGCCGAGGGTCACGGAGAAATTACAGTCATCCAGACAGAAACCACGGTTAAAGAAGTTTATTATAGAGAATCACTCGAACACATTTACAGAGATGGATTTTGAGGATGTCTCGCCCGGCATGAGAGGTGCGATGCGGTGAATAGGACTTATGACTAACTAATGCAATAAGCTAACAAAACTGGAGACCGTTTCTGGACTGGTGGACTCTTTATCTCTTTCGTTGGTTACTCTCTCTCTCTCTCTCTCTCTCTCTCTCTCTGTTTAAACACGGGTTTCACTCATAGCTGACACACTCTTCACTCCATCTCCCAAGCAAGTAAGTGCACTTTAGATAAGCATAAAGTCTGTCTTATATATCGCTTTCGAACAAGCTCCTCTTGTTCGAGGGAGATAGAGAGGACCAGTCATGAAGGTCACGAGAAAGACGTTTATCGCGCTGCAGCCGGAGTATAAAGGAGAAGGACGTCTTTGAGCACATAGATGAGGAACTCAAAGTCATTGGCAAGGAGAGGATACAAGGACAGGAGAAAGTCAAGATAAGAAGCAAGCACAAAGGGCTGAAGGACAGTGAGAGTCAAGGGCAAAGGGAGCAAGCTGAAAAGGCTGAAGGACAGTGAGTGTCAAGGACGTAGGGAGCAGGCAGAAAAGGCTGAAGGGCAGTGAGAGGCAAGGGCGAAGGATAAGGGTAAGGACTCTGAAAGTCAAGACAAAGTTAAAGGTAGGAGAGTAAGGCAAGAGTTCTGAAAGACGAAGCAAAGTCAAAAATGAGAAGGGACAAAGCGAAAGTACTGAAGTGAGAGCAAGGTCAAAGCGAGGGAAGGACAGAATGACATGTGAAGGTCAGAAGAACAAGGTTAGTTAGCACAAGGTCAAAGTGGTGAGAGTATAGAATAGACTTGTGTAGGTCAGAAGAACAAAGAAGATGGGCAAAGAGAGAACTCCGCTGATGGTAAAGCAATTGAGATTGGGCTAGCTAAACTTGTAATTTGCAATAGTGTTGGCGAGACATCCTTCACATAGACTTGTACGATAATCATGAAGGCAATGAAAAACATGCAATGCTACATACATAATGTTACATCAAATATCTGAACCAAAATGCGTGACATTACTCCTTAAAACAAGCACCACGACCAATTTTATTATATCCAATGTGGATGTGGGCCTACATGAGATCGAGTTCTAGATGAAATGAAAGTTCGAGCTAGATCTCAATTTGGGATAGGCCTATAAAATACAGCTCTTGTGATAGACCTCTAACATGCCCGCATTAAAGATTTAATGCGAACGTAAAATCATTCAGAACTGTCTGTCACTGCCAATGAGTTGCCATGGCGGCTTTCAACGAATGCACGTCACGAGACCGACATCCACGAGTCATACAGCCCACGGGTTATGCAGCCCGTGAGTCAAGTCATACAGGTCACTAGTTATACAGCTCTCAAGATCGACACTAAGTGAACAAAGTCCACGAGTTCGACATCAAGTAAATAAGGTCCAAGAGTGATACAGTTCGACACTATAGGAAAATTTTAAAGCCCCTAGAGTTCGACACTACGCCAAAGAGGCTCACGAGACCGACACTACCCAAACGAAGCTCACGAGACTGACACTAGGCAAAGAAAGCCCATGAGACCGACAGGATAAACAACGCCATCTATAAACTAATAAAGAGTGCGTGATTGCATGTCACGATAATGGCACAATGAAGAAATGAGTGATGGAAAAGGGGAGTTGCTAAGGTGTTACTGCATCAGTTGCCCTCCCTCACCCCTTGGAGTTTTCAAAACCTTTATTTGTGTGTGCGTGTAGGAGTGTTTGTGCAAAAAGCGACAAATTTCACCAAACTTGTGCACCAGATTTTTCCACTTCAATTCCAGAAATGCAAAACCACGGTCTTTGCGTGTTAACTCCTCGACCTTTGTAAGTATTCTTGCCCCCCCCCCCCCCAAAAAAAAAAAAAAAAAAAACTCTGCACGGCCATGATAGAAAAAAAAAGTGACTGCTTTCAATATCAAAATTCTTTGATATTGGCTCTTTACAGTACTGTATGGTGTATGAGTTTATAAGAGGGTTTTTTTTTAATGACATAAAAATTGCATCTTCGCCTTCCATTTGTATTATCTTTTTTTTAAAGGAGGTAGGGAAATTCAGCCCCGAAGCCGTCCTGTCCTCTCCTACAGAACATCCACTTACTCAGGGGAAAAAAGTAAGATGATGTGCATATCAGCCTAGTAGAAAACACGTCCAGTTGTGAAATGAGGTTAACAGGGGAAAATTTCACAAAATGGTCAATGTCGAAGCGTACACCCGTTCCACCTGATCTGAAGGGGACGTAATCATCAGCGAAGGTGATGGATTTAGTATGACTCACAGAAAATGACGTAATCAGCTATCAATACACTTGTTAAGACTCAGGAAAGGAAGATGCATCCATGAAAACAGCTATAATATTCCTTTAAAAATGTACCGTTTTGAGGAGAATAAGTATGTTACACAAAAACTCTCCTTAATGTTCACACAACACCTGCAGTTAGATGTTGCTAACAATATTCTACCGATATCAAATTATGTAATGAACTGAATAGATGTTTTGCAATTTTAGGAGAGTTGTGCACACCTAACAGTAAAAAACAAAAACAAAAAAGTGAAAAGTATAACGATAGATGTAAGGGTGTAAAAACAGTAGGCCTACATAGCATAAAGCATACACCAGGAACGGAATATGTTACAGACCTCCAAAAATGACTTTTAAAAAGCGACTACTGGTATTTGTCTTTACCTGTACTGCGCTCACTCATATATGAATGAACACATCAGATCCATTTTTACACAAAAGTTAGAACGTGCAGGCATACCTTTCAAACGACTTCACCTTCTACAAATCTTTCCCAACAAAGAGTCTACTAGTGATTTCATCTGTCTGTGGGTGGGTTTATCAACTCTTTTTCTCGGCAGAAACAGGTTTCCAAACAGCTTTCAAGGAATTTTAACGAGTTGATAAACGCAAAGCTGTTTTGAAAGCCCTTTCGGAAAGCCTTTTCGAAGTCGCAAATTTGTGGCTTTCCAAACAGGCTTCCTAAACAGGTTTTCAGAAACCGGTTTGTAAAAGCCTTTTGAAGTTGATCCGCAAAGCTGTTTTGAAACGGCTTTGTAGTATTGTACTGCAGTGAACAATGCACGCCTTATATGACCTCTTCTCCTCGATCGGGTCGAATTGCGCAATGCAGCTGTGCAGTGACACGCCAGTTATCGTGTTCGCGAAGAGTTGATAAACGCAACTATTTTGGAAGCCGTTTCTAAAGGGCTTTGGAAACGGCTTTTGAAAGCCGTTTAAACAGGGGAAAGTTGATAAACGCAGCCAATGACTTCTAAACTACTATATAAAGTAACACTATTTTCTAACGGGAAAATAATTATATATATATATATATATATATATATATATATACCACATTACAAATAGACAGTGTATAAACAAACATATGCTGTGACACACCCCAAACATGAGATCTTACTTTGACGTGGCCTGGTGTCTACCAGGATCCAATATAGCTGCCACCGACTCTTGCGGATCTCCACACAATTCAGGTTTGATCTTTCCGTAGATAGCGCCTACTACTTTTATGTATCGTGTTTTGCAGTCAATAACCATAGTCTTACCCTGACACGCATATTCATTGTGATAGCTAGAACCTGCAATGAGAAAATTAAAAAAAAAAGAAACAAGCGGCAGACGGTAATATTCCAATGTTGCAGCGTATTCCGTTGAATGCAAGTTGAAATACATTTTGTAATAGAGTGCATGGCTACCCATCGCAGTTGGAATTTCAGAATACAGGCGTTGTTGACTAGTTTTTGCTTCTTTGCTCCTTTTTGTTCTCATCGATCGAAGCAATGAATTAAACCTATAAAGTATAAATTCAAAGTCTTTAATAGACAACCATTCATTTTGCCTTAGAGCTCTTGTGTAATGCAACTGCACGTTGACCTGTATTGATTCATAATACCCTGGTAATCAGTCATGTTTCAAAAAGAATATCTAAAATAAAAAGTGTAATTTATTCATCATATTTTGAATATGCTCGGATATACTTGGATAAGCCAACAAAAATCCTTCCAAACTATGATTCTTCCAATGACTTCATCTGTCAACCATTGCCAAAGTTATATTATGGTCAACAAGAGAAAGTAGAATCCACCTTTCCTTGGACTTAGAATAACTTGCACGTTTCCATCTTACTTCAGTATCATGGACAAAAGACACTGCAGGGAAATATGCACGCTATGCTCTGTCTAGGGGAAAGTGCACTCCAAAGTGCTTTGTTAATCTTATCAATGGGGGCGCTGTGGCATAATGGATAAGACTCCCGACTCCCGTTCGGAGGACCAGAATTCGAATCCCGCTCAGTGCTTACGTCCTTGGACAAGATGTTTGTACCCACTATGTCCCTCTCGACCCAGGTGTAAAAATGGGTACCTGGCAACGCTGGGGTAATAATAATAGCAGGGCCCTCTGGTAGAGCAGTGGCAACACTGAAGAGGCTACACTGGGTAAAAAAGACCTTATCATTATTATTATCATTAAATATTATTATTATATTATTATTATTATTACTATTATTATTATAATTATATATTATTATATATCAATAGGCGTCTAGATTAACCATCACTCTACTCCGCTAGGAAATCGTAATGGGAAACTGCACTCCATGTTCAAGTAAACTTAAACATGAAAGGAATATTTCTTTCAATGTATCTTCTTTGTACTTTGTTTTATAGGATTGTGGAAACACATTGGTTGAAAGGTGTATAAAGATGTGATAACGGGTGCATTTGCCTTAAATGCATTATGCCTGAACATACTACACAATTTGCAATTATGTTGTTGCATGCATTTTGAGGGTCCTGTCTAAGCCGTTTCCGCTCATGGAAATGTCACTACTGTGGTAGTATATCAATTTTCTGTTTGAACATAAAAGTACTTGTGAAACAATAAGAAACAATAATTGATGATCTTCTTCTCTTCTTCAGCATGGGTAACCTCTTCATTGTTGCCATTAGAGAGGACCCTTATGTGGGGATAATAACCCTGGCGTTTCCAGGTGCCTACAATGTGACCCGTTTGTATATTTGCATGGGCCCCATTTCATAAAAAGGTGCTAATATAGCAAATCTTGTTGGAATGGCAACTTCCCATAGCAACAGCCAATCAGGAAGTTGGATTCTCTTGTCGTTATCACGACAATTGCCATTCCAGCGAGAGTTGCTGTCATATAATCAACCTTTGTTTTTTTTTTAATGAAATGGGGGTCGGATGGGTCGAGGGGACATAGTGGGTCAAAGTATCCTGCAGAAGGACGTATAGAACTTCACGCCGAATCGAACTCGGGACCCACAAGTGAAATTCAAGAGTCTTATGTACTGTGCTACAGGGCCCCTCCCTGCTGAATACGTAAGTGTATCATCTTTTCATATATTTACCTGCCAATGCCGGATCAAGGATACAAAAGGTGAGAAGCCATAGGGCTTTCAGCCACGCCATCCTGTACGGCTTCTGTCACCAAGTCCTGTGAAAATAGTGTAAAATCATGTACGTCATTTTAGGTTTGTGATTCCGCTGTACTCTAAAAAGTAATGATAACAATATGCTTTTATAGTGTATACTTATCTGTTATCGATGCACTCAGTGTACATAGATGCATTTTTGATATATATATACCATATGTCCCCCCCCCAAAAAAAAAAAAAAATACAACGGGGCCCTCCCCAATGATATCTTTAAAAGTCGTAAATCAATCGAAATACAAATTGAGTGTATGAAACTATAACTGATTGCCTACATCTTACAGAAAACCCCATTCGATTTGCTTCAGTGGTCAAAGAGAAATGAGGAATTTTGTAGAGGATATCAAGAATCTCTTCCCTCCAAGTTCTGTCTAATGTATTCACACACAAAAGCATCGAAGTGCTACACGTCGCAGAATCATACTCGTGACATGCTTTACAACTTTCCATATTTCTCTGTGACTGCTTAACCAAATTGAATGGGGTTTTCTGCAAAATGGAGCTAAGATGTTATATTTTAAGACCCTGAAGTAGCATTTCGACAGTTTAATCATATTGTGTGTTATCAATGCGAAAATTTGATTGTATTTTTTTTTTTGGGGGGGGGGGGACATACTGTATAGCCTACATTATCGCCACACTGTTTTTTCCCAAGTGATCTACGTTTTACAAGTTCAGCTTTTCCATCGCTGTTTACTTTTTTTTAATCAACATATCAATGTTTGCGTTGTTTCTCGTCATTGCTCGTATTCAACCAATATTTGTATCATATTCTATGACTTGTATTTGTACGATATAATTTTACAATGTATACTTTGTATGATGTACAAGTATTACCTTTTAATTGTTGGATGGAATTAAAGTATAAATGAAATGAATTAAATAAGAAATATAAACAGATAAATGCGTGGGAATTTCGCTTCCGCAATCTGTGATAGCAAAATACAAAACATACGTGTAATCACTCCACGCTTACATAAAGCTGTGATGTCACAGTTGAACACAAAAGGAGAGCACTCTGCGACTAAAATCTATCTATAGATAGAGAATCAGAATCAGTATGCCAATACCTGTCGAGAAAGTACACTGTAAAAAATTGCTGTAAAAATTACAGTAATTTTTAACGGTAAAATGCTGTAGGAGCGATTTTACAGCAATTTGCCGTATTTTTAGGCGGTTCACGGTAATTTCCTGGAAGCATTAGTGCTGTTCTTTTCGCAGACAAATGTTACGGTAAATTACTGTAACAGAGCGCCCGAAGTGCATTCTGGGATACACAACGTCACACGCGCATGCGCACCATGCGCGAGCGCAGAACATAAATCTCTGCAAACGTTTGGGTGTCTGAAGGAGAACATAAGTTGCCAGTTATCTGTGGAAATCATCGAGAATCAAGTGCAAGTGTAAATTTCCCTGGTAAGTGGTGATGATGTTTTTTCTAAGGATCTTTTAGATCTGGAAATTTTGTGTTTATATTTTTCCAATATTATGTAATATTTCATGGAAATTTGACATTCAATTCATCGTACTCACTTTTCGCGCTTTCTGTGTTGTCTACGCAAGATGTGTGTGTTAATGTGTATGTTGTGTTGTCTACCTAAGATGTGTACGTGTGCGGGCCGGGTGTTTATTAATGTGTGTGGCTATTACTATGCCTATGCCATGCAGATTCGAACGAGACGACTGGACTGGACTGAACGACTTTGATAACTTAGTTTTGAATGCTCAATACATTTCAACACAAGATCTATCTATAGAATGTTAGAACAAGTTGAAATTATCTTATAAGTGCTTCTTAACATTTTATTGGTATCACGTCGCAGGGTGTGGTTTTTCATTCGTAGTAGACTAAAATGCATAGGGTCTAACACTACAGTTAGTTTGCAAGAATCCACAGTCAATTGAAGGAGGCAGACTTAATCAGAAGAAGAGAAATCCTTAAATGCGTATCATGTTCAAGTACTGTGCACTACATACTGTACGTGTATGGTCTATAGTTTACTGCATGCTATCCTAGCTGGCCGCCGGCTGACAATGACAATGACAATGACAATGATTGGCTATATTCTACTAACGTTAGGCGTCCTTTGTTCACAGCGCGCTACGCTAGCGTACAGCCTGCCTGTGTGAGCTGAGATCTATCTTCATTTGCATTGATTAGCACCTTCTGTCTCTTCTGACAACTGTAACACTGAATACTTGACCCAGTCCCAATCAGGCATGCATAGTTAGGAGCAAACGATTTCAGCGGTTATCTTAGAAGTTATCAGAACATACATAAAAATGCACATATGGGACTTGATTCTAAATGTAAACAAGTAATGAATGCACCTCTAACTGTTAGTACTGCCGCTGCTTATTTTGACACCTCGGAAGGCATTGATGATATTAAATATATATTGTTAATCTTCGATCTGATTTAGCTGATAAAATATAAAATCACATAGATAAAGAGTTATTTTATTTGATCTTTTACCGAGGGAGAGGGGTCCATTCAGTCGCGTCAGTGCAGGGAGTGACTGTTTTTATTTGTATGGCGCAGCAACGCAGGTAGCCCGACAGACAACGCAACCTTTTTTTTTTCTTTTTCTTTTTTCCTACCATGATATATGCACTGTACTGCGCATGTGTATGTGCGGACAAATCCGACGTGACTGAATGGACCCCTCGCCCACGGTAAAAGATCATTTGATAAAATAACTCTTTATCTATGACATGATTCTATATTTTATCAGCTAAATCAGATCGAAGATTAACAGCATATTTAATATCAATGCCTTCCGAGGTGTCAAAATAAACAGCGGCAGTACTAACAGTTAGAGGTGCATTCATTGCTTGTTTACATTTAGAATCTAGTCCCATATGTACATTTTTATGTATGTTCTGATAACTTCTAAGATAACCGCTGAAATCGTTCACTCCTGACTATGCATGCCTGAGTGGGACTGGGTCAAGTATTCACTGTTACAGTTGTCAGAAGAGACAGAAGGTGCTAATGCACTTTCATATCCTGCCCGCATCTGTGAAAGAATTTTCTTCAAAATTTCAGAGAGTAATCACCAACATGTATCGCATCTTTCGATCACCTCAATTTGAATCAAGTGAGACAGAGGCCGAGGGAACTCTCTGTCAGTGTCATCGCTCAACACGATCTCTCTGCTGTATGCTGAAGTTAGTATCAAATCTCATGTGTTACGTGCATGTTGGATACACATTCGCCTAAATTTTGATTGCTAAATGCTAGCGTCAGTTTAAACGTATGGCACACAAAGTACACACTAACACAGCGGAGAGACCGTGCTGAGCGACAAAGCGACGACACCAACATCAGAGCCGTAATGGAGGCTTCCCTCTGTCCAATGTGATTCAAATTGAGGTGAAAGATGCAATACATGTTGGTGACTTTAATGACCATTACATATTATCTACAAAGAAAGGTTCAATGGGCCACCACCACAGATGGTACACCGAATCAAGGACCAGTGGCCATATCTCTTCCTGCCTACCATGTTCAGTATAAGCATTTTGCAACCCTTACTGGTGTCAATATTACCTCCACCCTTCTGACCGCATTTAGAGAGAAAGGACAAGCCATCCTTCAATTCCTAGTGAAGGAGAAATGGGACAATAAGAACGATGCCCGCCAAATTGTGGAAGCGGTATATGGCGAAGGGGATCCCAACTTGCACCAGGTCGCATGGGCCATCTTGACAGGTCTCCAGAGCTTCTTCAAAGTGAAGGATGATGCACTCTTCCTACTCTGGGATGTAAGAATTAATAATTACATTTTATTCTTATCTGTACCCAAAAAATATTTTGCAATATTAGTCTGGAGTGCAAAAATTAGGCATTTGGCTATTGCTTTCATGCCAATCACTCTACGCTTTGTGAATATGCTTTCTATATAAAATTCATCTTGCCAGCTAGTGCATTGGATTGAAGGATTGAACCGGTTAAATGTGTTTAAGCTACTAGTTCTCAAGAACCTTAAATTCTTTTCTCTGTGGAACTGTTCCTTGGACTTTTTTTTTTTGGTGGGGGGGTTCAGTGAGCCATTGGCACACCCCATGTAAAAAAAAATCTCCCCCCCCCCCTGCAAGTATTATGCAAGTTCATTGATGAACAACTGAAAATTGATTTGAGATTGGATTGGAGCTTCAAATTTGGGGACTGCTATATTTAAATCAAAATCAATTAAATGACACTATAGTGTAGAGTTGAATCGAATGTGTAATTGTGGTACAGTGCACTCCCGTTATAACGAAATGCTCGGGACCGGCAGTTTTCTTTCGTTATAACGAAATTTCGTTATAACCGAACAAATACAATATATAACGAAAACAAGGAAACCACGTTTACATATCATATCATGTTTGCTGAATACTCACCATACACTGGAAAGCTATGTGAAATGTGATGGGATAACTGTATTACAATAATAAACGCAAGGTCCCCTCAGAAACTGTGCGTGACACAAGGAGCGGACACACAGTGGTGTGAAGCGTTCACACATGCAGAGACGCTATAAATGCTTGTTCCGCTACGTATTTTCGAAAGCAATTCACATTTCGTTATAACGGAGCACATTTCTTTTGTTTTTCTTTGTCTGTGGCGCTCGGAAAAGACTTCGTTACAACGGAAATTTCGCTATAACCGTGTTCGTTATAAGCGAACTTTTTACCATAGACTTTGATGGTGATAATTTTGGGACCAGAAGATTTACTTCGTTATAACAAAATTTCGTTATAACCGTGTTCGTTGTAACGGGAGTGCACTGTATAAACACTTGATTTTCATATGATTCTTTTCCTTTATGCACCCTTTATCTTCAGGTAACTGCTACTGCTGAGGAATTCGAAAGAGCAAGCGAGGCAACTGAATGTGAAGCACCGAAGCTTGTCATCCAAGGTGCGTTATCATTTAAGACTTCCAAAGATTTTGATTGAAAATCGTTGTAGAATGATATAATTGGACATTGTAAACATTTTCACTTTTGGGTGTAGATTAATGTCTGTATAGATTATGTGTCCATCTTCTTGACCAGACTTGTAGTTATCGTACTTTCAGCCTTTTACAGTTTTTAATTCATTTCAAACTGTAACATCATTTGAATGTACAATGCAATCACTTACCAAGGAGACATGTGAATACTGTATGATCCTAACCAAATGGTAAAAACAAGAGAGGAAGAAAAGAGCAAAAAACAATCTATACTTTTCACTCTGTGCTCTTGTTTTGTGATATTTCCACAATGTGTATTGGATTGGAGGGGGGGGGGGAGGAGGAAAAAACATATCTGGTCTATCAAAAATGAGAAGAAAATATTATACATATAGTGCATGCTCTTGAGTTGAATATGTACCATAATATGTGCATCCATATACGGTATATTTGACGAAAATGAGCATGTACTATGCGTTATATACATGTAAGATGGGAAACTGCTTTTGGGATTGGAACTCACAAACTCTACATTGCAACATTCATTGATAAAGTGCAATGAACTCTGTATTATCGATTAATTTTTATCGTTATCGAGCGTTGTTTATGGCAGTTTGTGTAAAAAATGGCATATAATGAATTACGCAATGGCAAGACACGCGAATCTGACCAATCAGAAACCTTGTTTCATACAATATATTTTACTCTTTAGTGAAAGGTGTCAGAGATGTTCCCATCAGCCAGTGTAGCAGAAGCAAAACCATAAATCAGTTAAGCCAGATGAAGGTCATAATGATTAAATTGTAACTTTATTTTTGTTTGATAGGGGATCCCATTGCCTCAGCAACATCCAGATGGACGGTTCTTGTGGAAAATGGTGTTATTGGTCAATCTACACCAGCTGAAGCAGGCTTCATTTGTGGGTTATCCTTCCCGTTTGCCTCATACTACAATCTGAACTTGCAGTATCAGAGCACCGCATCCACAACACTCGACTTCATTCAGAGGTACTAATGGCATGCAAAATATCAGAAGCATAGAATATCTGAGCTCTTTTTTATTTTGAATGTACTTTATTATGTGTCAATATGCTGCAGCCTGCTGGAGGTGGGTGCCGGAGGGATTAATTTTGTTGTTGTTGTTGTTGTCCATTCATCTGTCCTGTTTTCATTCTCTCGATAGCTGAAGACCCTTTTGGTGGCTCCCCTTCAAACTTGGCTCATTTGGGGTCAAAAGTCATAGAGGTTATTGTATACATGAAAAATACCATCATTCTTGTGATAACTTAGGAAGCAACTGACAGAACAACTAAAAACTTTACTCATGTATGCATATGGCAATGATAATCTGATTAGATTATCAAAGTTTTTGAAAATATTAAAAGTTCAGTGATTTCAGATATGGCAATGTTGGAGGCATTAAATTTGACTGCCATTCAAGAATCCATCTGGTTATTATATTGTTTTCATTGAAAGGGATTTATTCAGGGTGGCTTTAAGAAAATGCAACATTCTAGATCTTTTGATTGTGATCTGGAATTGTTTGAGGTATTTGATAGATCAGCACTTCCCGTTTTATATGACATCCACATCATTAATTATCAGAACTGAAGGCATTTTGATTCTAGAGCAGTTTTTCTTGAAAAAATAGACAATTCCAAAATATGTTTCATGTACTTTGCTACCAAAATCATGCTTGGTGGAGTAAGCAACATGCACTTGTGGGCTTGCCCTAGAAAACAAAAGCATAAGCATAAGTTTTTGGTAAGGCAAATAAGATTTTCTTCACAACTGTCACATTTTGAAGGTAAACATACCTTCGGGCAATGCTGTATGAAACTCCAGAATGTCAAGAACTATGAACTACTAGCCGACAAACATCAGGCATACTAAGGTGTTTTTTTTAGTTTGTGTTTGTGTTTGCGTTTGTTTATAATTTTTTTGGATAGTTTGTTTGTTTGTTTTTTTTGCCTCCTTTGTTTTAGAGAAGAGCTTGGCTCTTTACTAGCCAAAAAAAAATGTATAATCTATTATTAATGTTTAATAAATTTCAGTATAGGCTTGCTAATCATGAGTCCATTATTGTCCCCGCCGAACGAGTTCGAGCAGGGGACTATGAAACGGGCTCCGTACGTGTGTGTGTCCGTGTGTCCGTCCGTGTGTCCGTCCGTCCGTCCGTCCGTCCGTCCGTCCGTGTGTCCGTGTGTGCGTCCGTGTGTGATCAAAATCTTCAATTTGCTACTTCTCTGTCATTTATGAGCCAATTTTGATTCTGTTTGCTTTATATGATAGCACTACATGGGAGCTTTGAAACTTCTACACAGTATTTCAGTCGTGACCTTTGACCTTGACCTTTGACCTATATTGTACATTTTGCTACAAAATGCTACTCCTTCGCCATTTCTAACCCGATTTCGATTCCGTTTGCTTTATATGATGGCACTAGGTGAGGGCTTCAAAAGTTCTACACAGAATTTTGACCTTTGACTTCTTTGACCTTTGACCTTGATTTTTGACCTATATTGTACATTTTGCTACAAAATGCTACTCCTTCGCCATTTCTAACCCGATTTCGATTCCGTTTGCTTTATGTGATGGCACTAGGTGAGGGCTTCAAAACTTCTACACAGAATTTTGACCTTTGCCTTCTTTGACCTTTGACCTTGATTTTTGACCTATATTGTACATTTTGCTACAAAATGCTACTCCTTCACCATTTCTAACCCGATTTCGATTCCGTTTGCTTAATGTGATGGCACTAGGTGAGGGCTTCAAAACTTCTACACAGAATTTTGACCTTTGCCTTCTTTGACCTTTGACCTTGATTTTTGACCTATATTGTACATTTTGCTACAAAATGCTACTCCTTCGCCATTTCTAACCCGATTTCGATTCCGTTTGCTTTATGTGATGGCACTAGGTGAGGGCTTCAAAACTTCTACACAGAATTTTGACCTTTGCCTTCTTTGACCTTTGACCTTGATTTTTGACCTATATTGTACATTTTGCTACAAAATGCTACTCCTTCACCATTTCTAACCCGATTTCGATTCCGTTTGCTTAATGTGATGGCACTAGGTGAGGGCTTCAAAACTTCTACACAGAATTTTGACCTTTGCCTTCTTTGACCTTTGACCTTGATTTTTGACCTATATTGTACATTTTGCTACAAAATGCTACTCCTTCGCCATTTCTAACCCGATTTCGATTCCGTTTGCTTTATGTGATGGCACTAGGTGAGGGCTTCAAAACTTCTACACAGAATTTTGACCTTTGACTTCTTTGACCTTTGACCTTGATTTTTGACCTGTATTGTGCATTGGCTACAAAATGCTACTCCTTCGCCATTTCTAACCTGATTTCGATTCCGTTTGCTTTATGTGATGGCACTAGGTGAGGGCTTCAAAACTTTTACACAGAATTTTGACCTTTGACTTCTTTGACCTTTGACCTTGATTTGTGACCTGTATTGTACATTTTGCTACAAAATGCTACTTCCGGCGGGGACATATATTACGCACCGCGTAATTTCTACTTTTCCTTGTTTATTTAAAGCCAAACAAAAAATTAAAAAATCATTTCAATTGTGAAATTAATCTATTTTTGTAATATCTTACCATCTTTTTTTCTTTCTCTCTGTCAGATATCTCCTTGGAATAAGTCTGGACGGATCCAAGTGCGGCGGATGTAAGAGACAGTGCAACCCCAAAGTAGTGGCATTTGTATGCCGCTTCGCTGACTTCCAGTGGCTTTAATCTTCACCTCTAGAGATTGAAATCTACACTCCTGTAGCGAGAGGCAGCACTGCAACCCAAAATAGTGTCATTCGTACGCCAATTTGCTGACTTCCAGTGTTTTTATGCTTCACCTATATATTATTACCTGCATATAGCCAGTCCTAGGGTGTCGTTACCACCAAGTGCCTGCATGAATGCTGGCACACTTAATTGGAATCAGTCCTGATGGGTCCAAGTGCAGAGGATCTAAGAGGCAGCAGTACAACCCCAAAATAAGTGTCGTTCATACGCCGATATGCTGATTTTCACTGGGCTTAATGCTTAAACCTGTATATTTTATGTGGATTTCGCCAGTTGTTAGGTCATCCTGAATTTCAAATGCCTGTATGAACAATCACACACATGCCTGTGTGTTGTCATAGAAGTGTAGATTACAATCTGATTCTGAGTATTTTTTTTTACTTCCAAAGTCCAAATTTTAGACCTTTTTCTTTTTTCAATTTGAATGTGTAGAAATATACACATTGTAAAGGACCTATAATTATAGTAATTCATGTTGACTTGTTGCTTCATACTTTTGTATACATCACACATTCATTAAAGGGGGTACCGAATGCTGAAACAATGTTAGTTCATTTTAAAAAACATGTTTTTATTAGCAGAAAATCATCTGCCTAAAGTTTTTTAAAAATTTGTGTTGCCAGAAAAACCCTAAATTATGGTAAGATTTCAGGATAGTTTGGACCCTCAGCTGTGTCCCAATTTTAGCTAGTTAACCGCAATGACGTCAAAGTGGTTACCTTGTCGCCCAATTCGAGCGAAATGTGCGCAAGGTATAAAGCATTTTGTACAGTCTAGGGCGCGACACATCTGCAATACGCGAACCTTGGTAACCACTTTGACGTCATTGTGGTTACCTAGCTGAAATTGGGACACAACTGAGGGGCCAAAATATTCTGAAATCTTACCATATTTTGGGGATTTTCTGGCAACCTGATTTAAAAAAAAAAAAACTTAAGGCAGGTGATATTCTGCTAATAAAATCATGATCTTTTAAATGAACTAAGATTGTTTCAGCATTGAGTACCCCCTTTAAAGGGGATTCTAGGACAACTACCTAATAGACAAGTATGCCCCGGAGAACTACCCTCCAGGAAACCACCCCCCCCCCCCCCCCCCCGAAAGCCAACCCTGACGACTACCCCCTAGACAACTAACCCCCCCCCCCCCCCCCCCCCGGAAAGTCAGCCCCTGACAACTATCCCAAGGACAACTGTCCCCAGGACAACTAACCACCAAACAACTATCCCTTGGACAGGTACCCTGGGGTAGGGTAGTTGTTTGAGGGGTAGTAGTCTCGTGGGTAGTCGCCGGGGGCGAGCTAGAGCCCCCTCCCCCTACACATTTATGCCTCCGCCTACCAAAGTTGGTGCCAGAGGCATTATGTTTTCTGGTTGTCTGTCCGTCCTGCCATTATAAAAACAACAATGGCCCTGACTGGCCATATAATACCTCGTTCTTTGAATTATATATTCATGTTCAAAATCTGATGCATGAATGAACATCTGAGAAAACAAATTTTGAAGTTCTTTGCAGTCAAGTTTTATACATGTATGATATTAGACCACTAGTGTAAAGCTGTTTACTTGGAGCATTTTGTGTAATGTATAATAATCGGTGATGTACATTGTGTATATAGTTCTGAAATAACAGCTCATTTGTCCAAAGATTTTTTGGCAATCTAGAGCTTGTGGCGGCCAGCCCCACTGGTTAGTATTGCAGTACATGTATTAGGAATATTTTACTGAATGCAATTTCGTCTATTTGGCAATTTAATGTGTAATTGGTAATTTGAAGGCACAGGCTAACCCTGAAAGAGCTGGGTTAATTTTTAGTCTTGTTAGATCCTTGGGGGGGGGGGGGGGGGGGAGGGGGGGTGATCACATTGTGGCGTGGAAAAAAAGTCACGTAAAGTCGTCGTGGCAAAAAGTTTTCACCTTTCACTGCTTCCTCGTTCTTGCAATAACTCAAAATCCATTTCAAACATGATGCTGGTATGTATCACCATATGAAGACGATATGATTAGATTTTGGGATATGTAGGTCGAAGGTCCAGGTCACAGACATCAGTTGCTGTGCTGGTAGACGTTAGCCTTGTTAATACGATATCTCCAGACCGATTTGAGGCATGAACTTCAAACTTTGTGTAAGTATGTATCACCATATAGGTAGATGATCTTGGGTACGTAGGTCAAAGGTCAAAGGTTAGAGAGGTAAATTCTGAAATTGACGGATTTTTTGCCTTGTTTACACTATTGGAGCGTTGCAAGAAAGTTGCAATTAATTGCAACTGATTGTCACTGGCCAATCAAAATCATTGTTGCATGCATGTCTTCTTAATAGGGCAGACCCTGAGCCAATCAGAATGGTTGTTTCAAAATTAGCAATTATTTGCAATTGACTGCAACTTTCTTGCAACACCCCATATATCTCAAGAACCACTTGTTCCATTAACTTCAAACTTGTACTTGGTACTAGTACATGTATGTATCACCATACGAAGACAATCAGATTAGATTGTGACAAATGTAGGCCAAAGGTCACTTACCATGAAAATTCAGGTTTTTGCATTGTTAACAACACTCTTGAACAATTTGAGCCATGAACTAAAAACTTGGAACAACATGTAGTATTCATCACCATAGAGAGACAAATTGATTAAATTTTTGTTCACTGAGGTCAAAGTCAAGAGGTCATTGATGTCATTATACATATGAAGTTGTTGGGTTGTTTTAGCTTTGTTATCATACATTCTTATACCTCAACTATTTTGTACTCATGACTAGGAGGATGTAAAGTGATCAGACTTTGGGGTTATAAGGTGTGAGGTCCATTTTCAAAGAGGTCAACTAATGTGTATGTTTTTATTCTGGTTATCACAATAATCAAAGTACAATTTGAGCCATCTATTCAGAGGAGGCATATAGGAGATGCAGTCGCATTCATCTTGTTTTGGTTAATCAATTGTAAAGAATTTCAAAACTGAGTTGTATACTGCACTGAATAGTATGCCTTTGCTCATGAAAATATTGACAAATACTGTGATAAGCTGTTTGCTGGGAACATTGTAAACATTCAATTTATAGGACTAACTTGTCCAGCCCACCAAGGTTAAGGTATTAAGATTAAGGAATCATTGTGATATCTGTCCATTATGCTGTAAAAAGTAAAATACTTTGACCAAAATTTAGTAGATACCGGTATATTACAAAGTGTGGGTAAAGAAAATGAAACCCAGATTAATTTTCAAATCTCTAAAATTAGTCATTGGAATAACTTTTGAACACTAGTCTTAATTTAAGCCTTTTGTTGGCAACATTTGCTGAAGTCTGATTGAGCTCAAATCTTTTTGGTGTGACGATTGCATTAAGTGGAGCAATTTAAACCTAAAAATGCCAGGCTATTTGTAGTCTTGTGTGTGTGGGGGGAGGGGGGGGGGGGCATTATGGCCCCCCTACAAACTTAGCCGTGGATTGCGCGATCACAAATCAGCATACATGTTGCCTGCGTCATAATCTACAAAATCGTATATTTAATTTCCTTCAATGATTTTATTGTTTTAATTATGCTAATTTATACATGAAATCAGAGTTTTTGCTCTGAATCACTACATAAACCTCAAAAATGCTATTTTCATGCCTCCGCCAACGAAGTGGCTGGAGGCATTATTTATCTGGATTTTGTTTTTATTTGGAAATAGGATATTGTTGTGTTGCGTGTTTATGCAATAAAGACTTTCCAAAGTTTCATGCAAATGTTGTACTTCAGTGTATTTTTGTGTCAATTACTGTAAAACAATACACTTTAAATTAAATTTTATTTCACTGTAAATTGGGTAAATTTACAGTAATTTACTGTGGAAAGTGTACAGTATATGGGGTAAATTACTGTAAATTGGGTAAATTTACAGTAATTTACTGTGGAAAGTGTACAGTATATGGGGTAAATTGGGCAGGTTTACAGCAATTTACTGTAGGAAGTGTACAGTATCACTGTAATGTAACCAAAAAATTACAATACATTACTGTAATTTAACCAAAATTTACAGTAGCTACCATTACAAAAGTTTTAAATTTTACAGCAAGATACAGTAAATTGTACAGTATCTCCCTGTAGATATTAGAAATTTACAGTAATTTACCGTAGGACAAAGTTACAGCAGCTTACTGTAAGATGAAAATTACAGTAAATTACTGTGCAGCAGAGTTGCCAGCAATTTACTGTAAAAACTACAGTAAATTTTTTACAGTGTATGTCATTCAAAACGCGGTTGGTCTTCTACCCAGATCTGTTCATTGGTGATATTTTCAAAACAGAAGTTAGCAAACACTTTGCTATTGTATTGTATATATATATATATATTTAGAGAGAGAGAGAGAGAGAGAGAGAGAGAGATCCCTCATAAATACAATCATGTTCAATGATTGGTCTAGTAGTACTCAGCGTTTGTTTGTTTGTTTTATCTTATTTAATCACGGGATAAAATGCCCTCGATCAGCCAGATGAGGCTGTTTTTCAGAGAGGCCTTGAGTACAGTGTTACAGCAACAACAAAAACAACACAACAGTTAACAAATCAATCAAAGTAGATTAACAATTACAAAAAAAACACATAAAAAAACAACAAGCATAACATAATGAAATACATTACAATATAGCAGAAACTATAGATACCAAGAACAAACAAAGAAAAAGAAGAAGAAGAGGAATATAAACGTAACCACTAAACACAAACGCTACAAAAGAGGGTGACACAAACAAGTTCACGTAAATTCAGACAAATTAGCTCAAACATAGTTATGAAATCCACACTATAACACATACTCTAACATTCTTTCAAAAGCCTTCAAATTACTTAGTATTCTTACATTTTTCGGGGAGGCTATTGAATATTTCAACACTGGAATAAATGCATCCAAATTTCATGAAATTTGTTCTGGGTTTTGAAAGTATGATGATATTACGTGAATTACGTAAATTATATTTATCTATTTTGATAACTACTTTTTTACAGATAAATAATGGCAATAACTGGTGTAATAATTTAAAGATAAATATTGCCGCGTGTTTTTCCCAGCGATTCATAATTGCTTCTACACCCAGATAATTCATATAAGGCTCGACTACTGAAACGATTATCTACTAATAGAATGGTGCGGAGAGCCCTCTTCTGCAAAACACTTATTTGATTTACTAGACTTTTACTGGCGTTCCTCCACACAATTGAACAATAATCCAAATGAGGCTGAATTAACCCTTTGTATAAAATGAGGGCGGTGTCTTGCGGAATATATGGCCTTATTCTCTTGAAGCAGTACAACGCAGAAGAGAGTTTGGCCTTTACATTGGCAATGTGATTGTTCCACGTCAGGGTGTCGTTTAAGGTCACACCTAAATACTTACAGGAGCTTTTTTGTTGTACGCAAAAATCATTAACCGTAACCTTAACGTTATCAAAGAGGTGTTTTTTCCGCATTGGTGTGACAATCATGTATTCACACTTTTTCTCGTTTAGCAGTAGTCCATTGTACCTCAGCCAGTTCGTTATCGCCCTTAAATCATGATTTACACACTTTTCTAAGTCATGGGGATTGTTTGATGCGTAGTAAAGGCAAGTGTCATCAGCGTACAAGGAGACAGTACAATGTTGTACAACTTCAACAATGTCATTGATAGTTATCACGAACAGAAGCGGTCCGAGGATACTCCCCTGGGGAACGCCACACGTAACGAGACGTTGTTCAGACATATTTCCGTTAACAACTGTGACTTGCTTCCTAAACGCCAGATAATCTTTGAACCAGGCTAAACTGTCGGATTCTACACCGTATTTTCGCAGCTTCTCAATTATCACATCATGAGGTATTAAATCGAAGGCTTTTTTCAAGTCAAGTGTAATGAGTGCTACTGCACGCCCTTCATCTAAAGCCTTCCGGATATTTTCTGTAATTGTTACAAGAGCAAGCAAAGTTGAATACTTAGGGCGAAATCCTAATTGATTATTTGTTAAAAGATTATTTTCATTGAAATTGGTCACAAGACCAATCATATCATTGTTATGTTCATAATGTTGAAAGCATTTCGTGTAGGCCTATATGTGTTATGAATTTTCTTTTTCAAACTGAACGAACAGTGTGATGGTGTAATACATGCTATGTAATTTTGTTGTACTCTTTGTAAGATGTTGGATGTAAAATGAATGGAACTGAAATGAACTGAGAGTAATATTGAAAACAATATTGCGATGGAGAAGAAAAAATGTGATTTAATACTGTGACGTCATTTATGGTGACGTGCACTATAACAAGGCTCGACATTAGTGGCCCAGAGCCACCAGATCGCCGCCAAAAATGACCAAACTCAATCTATTTTAGGGGCAAATTCCTCAAGTCAGCCGTGTTGCCGGCAGGTTTCACTTTGGGAGTTTTTTTTTTAGTCCTTCTTGTAACTTCATCCATTCCTAATATTAAGCTGTACGCTTAGTAGTGACATCTCTTTTATGAGCTGCTGACATGGAAAATACTCTACAACAAAGACAACATAAAAAAAGCTGGGAACTTGACCGCTCTAATTTTCCCCCCCTGATCTTCACAATAGGCCTTTTTTTTTTCTTCCGAGAATACATGCAATTAGCTTGAGAAGAATAAACTATATAGACCCTACCCCCATCATAGGGATTGGGTAGAGATTTGAGAGTACAGCGTAGGCTGAAACGAAATATTTGCAACATCAAAACCTCTAACGAGGGACATCATAATGCTTTTTTTTTCACAACTTACCGTATCTACGGTCTCCTCAAGTTGGGCAAATCCTATAGGAATCAAATGAGGATGTAAAAAGTGATGCTATTTCACGAACTTGTAATCGTGTACACGACGATCAAAAGAGTCTCCACATAATACCTCTGACGTTCCAAAATGCAATGAAATCTGCAAGATTGCACAGCCCAAGGGAGTGTTCAAATGGTTTATTTTTTTAACTGTTCTTCTTTTAGGGGGTGTTTGCGTTTGTTTTTGTCCTGAGCGAGAAAAATCAATGTGCAAGGTCACGTGTGATTGTTTGAAAGATTTCTGAATGCCCATGGTGAAGGGCGAAGGCGTAGAAAAATTCACAACAGGATGATTGCCATTGTTTGGGAGCGCAACACCTGGTCTGTGTCGGTTTGTGACATGATTGCAGAAAAAAAAAAAATTCTTGCACAATCCAAATGCAGAGCCCGCAGTATTCTGTTTTGCATATAAGATGCAATAACTCCAATACATTGCGTCGATATTCCAGAGGGAAGGGTTTTGAATTTTCTTTTCTTTTCATTTATGTGCAAACTGCACTTTTTGTTTGTACAGTCGTATTCATTAGAACAGTTGCAAATTCATTTTGAAAATAAGTAATTGGAGATCATTCACACATAATGTTACAAAACTTGTCACCTCAATAAACAGCTAAACAAAATAGTTTCGTGGGATTTCACTTATTCAACCACACAGGCTTTCCCTTGATTTCCACTCATGAATTATCATATCACAAACAATATTATCATTAAAAAAAAAATGAGGAAAACGCACTTAGTTGCTGTCTTTTACGAAGCCATTGCTATGGCACCATTCATTATATCCAAGTATTTATCTTTTCATTCATAATCAACGAAGTATTCCGAACGGAAAAAAAAAACAGCACGGTGGTAAAAACTATGCGTTCTTTATGTCGCTATCATGAATATGGATAAATAGTGGTCTACAACTCACGAGAATTGCAACACACTACCTGTATTTCATGCAAGAATTAAAGACAACGAAGCGTTTGAAATACCATTTTTTTCCTCAAAGAACAATCTCTCCGTGAACATTCAGACATTTTCGCAAAATTCATGATGATTCTGTGAATTTACACATAAAATTCCAGTAACATTAGTCATGTCCAAAATAAGCAAATTCAAATTGCAGAGTTTAGGTCACAAAAACCATTGCTATTGAAACCAATAACATTGCTCGAATTTTCGTAACGATGTAATGTCATTGTACGAATTCGATTCCATTTGCCGCATATTCTGTACTTAAGTAGCAGACGATATGCCGTTAACGACAAAGCGGTTTACACTTCCGTTCTGTCCTTGAACACAAAAGGCTCGGCGTTAAAATTGGGGCAAACAGCTTGTGTGCCTCCCACATAAGCCTTTACGACATATGGCGTGTTTACCATAGTTCACATCCAAAGACGCATCGATATCTCCTTGTTCACATCTATTGGACAGTCTGATTATGACAAAATGGTTGCTGTTTAAAAAGACCATATAAAACCATCCCAAGATGGTGGTACAATGAAAATAAACAAAAAAAGGTTATGGAAGCTGACTGAAAAAAAGTTTACAAAAGACCAAAGACATCGAAACCTTGAAATCCAAAAATAAAATGACAACTCTTGTTTTTCGGAATTGTCACTCAATTGGGAAAACGGAATGCCTTTTCTTTTTGAGATAAATTGATTAATACGATGGAAGACATTTACTTTTTCCATGCATATTACACGAGCTGCACAATGAAAAGAAAAAGGTCCTTGAGTCATACACCCAGTTAGACACCAAGTTAAACAGGCCCACTAGCTAGACACTAAGTAAAACACACCCATGAACAAGACACTATGCATATTAGGCCCATGAACTCGACATTAGGCAAATAAGGCCCACAAGTTCGACACTACGCCAAAAAGATCCGCGAGCAAGACATTGCGTACATTAAGTCCATGTATGTAATGTCCAGGTTGTGGGGGTCTTTTTTGCGTAGTGTCGAGCTCTGTGGCCTTATATTTGCTCAGTGTAGAGCTCATGGGCCTCACTTGTCTAGTGTCTAATCTGTGGACCGTATAGCTCGTGGGCCTATTTTAGTTCATGTCGAGCTTGCGGCTTGTTCACTTAGTGTCTAGCTCATGTATGGGCTGTAGAATTCTTGAGCTGTAGGCCTTTGACTCGTGGGCCTTATGATGTATTCGTGGGCAGGATGACTGGTGGGCTGTATGGCTCGTGGGTGTCGAGCTCGTGAAGTTCACCCATCACGTGATAGTAAATCATTTGCAATACTCTCCCATGGGCAGAAAATTCGTGTAAATGTTCTCCAATCTGTATAAGCTGTTATTATGGCGTACAAATATTTTCGCGAATGAGGAGATGACAGAAATTTTCGCGAGATGTTGTTTTCGCGAATTGACATCGAGGCTAAAGATTGTAAATTCGCTATTAGCCTATACCGTGCATGACGACATTTTCGCGCGTTGTTACATTCGCCGTCCAACTGTGATTCGGGAAAATTAGACCCTCTTGAAAATAACAGCAAACGACCGAGAGGCTGTGCGAAATAGAATTAGGGGGCTCCATTAAAAGCGTGTGAGTGTATGATACTATTTGCATAGGAGCAACGAGAAGTATTGGATGCTCTATTATGCATTTCTTTTTTTTCTTTTTATTTCATCCGTCGGAGAAAAAAAGAATTGTTCCCTCTTAGCACATATTCACCTCTGGCATCAATATTCTATTACTTTATTTCGGATATTAGTACTTGACATTTTCTTTGTGTATTGTGTTTTATCTGATGCTTTGCATTCCATTTGCTATTGTTTTTTGGGGAAAAAAAAACACGTCAATGTATCAATGTGTCAATATACAATAACAAAAGCCCAAAAACAACAAGTGAACAAATGCACACATTAAATCAACACCTATTTCCATGATTATGACAAATTATCCAGTATCGGCCACTTGAGGGCAGCCTATCCCTATCATTCTCATCATCATCATCATCCCCTGCTAGGCGTTTTGTTGAAAATCTGCTCTCAAGCCTTTTATGAGTGCATGAGTAGACCTGCGTGTAGTGAAATCAAAAGCCAAAGGGCTTCAGAAGTTTGATTAGAACATGTGTAGAATAAAAACCTGCGTTTATCTCACAGTGTATCTAATCTTATTTCTTGTGTCTCCCGATTTAAAATTCATTTGACAAAGTAGTTATTTTGAGTTATTTTCATTTTGCAGTTTACATTTAAGGCTCACTGGCGATATAACAATTCTTTTATTTTATCTATACATTTACGGGAAATGTGTCTTTACATACTTTTCATTTGCTTAAACAGTTACTTAACTAAACAAAAATGCACACGTAGAAAACAAATATAACCCCCCAAAAATCATCAAGATACAAAAAAAAAAAAACAACTCGGGATCAAAATGCTATCCAAAATATGACATTTCGAAAAACTTTGCTTTGATACCGTTTTAAATTTTGATTAATCACTGGGTAATAGTAATAATGACAATTTGATTTATATAGCCTACTTTTACAACACAAATGCCGTGGAACCTTTTTTTTTTTCTTCTTTTTCTTCTTCTTTTATGGGGGGGGGGAGAGATGTATAATATATTCACTGAGAAAATAAAACTAATTACGAAATTAAAAAAAAAAAGTTCTTGTCCAACATTATTTTGACGTTGGACTGGACCGATCATATCGACCCTGTGTTGATTGAGATCGGGGGCCCGTTTCATAAAACTTGTCGACATTTCTATGACAAATTTGCTCTCAGCCAATCAGATGCAAGGATTTCAGTAGCTTGTCACATCTATCACAACTTGTCACTGACGACAAGTTTTATGAAACGGGCCCCTGGTTTTACGCGGAATTCCACAATTGTTACAGTGCTTCCAGTGCCGTATATACATGATAATATTTATACGGCACTGAGTGCTTCCACGCAACAGCGCCCTCTACAATTTCGACTGTCCGTTTCCCTTTAACCCTTTGTGAGCTATGACTGCCAATTTTGTAAAGAAAACCCAAAATAACAATCGATACTCATTGACTCTTTACCTATTATGCGAGCACTAGTCTTACACCTCTCCATTATTTGGTTCACTTACATTATTGCTTTCGATCATGTTACTTTATCTTTGACGCTATGCTATGCTGTTGTAGGGCCTATGTTTTCGTTGATTGCAAATGGAAAAAAAAAAACCAACCTTCGAAACAAAACATAGAAATGCACTTGCCGTGCTTTATTTGACGGTTAGCTAGCTTCGCATCGTCGATATTCCATCCCAGTCTGTGACAATAGCACGATCATTGCACCACTTTACTTAGTAGCACCGTCTTCAATCATGGGTCAGTGTACCTTGAACAGTTACGGGCTCTATGGGGCACATTCTGAAGTTATGGGAAAACACACAAACAAATACGAAAGATTGAATAAGATTCAAAATCAGTTTGCGGAAATAGTCCAGTATAGTGTACTTGCTTGTATATTCCATCGAATATGCACGAAATAAACACAACGTTGCAGCACATTCAAAGCAACTCTTTTAACCAAAACAGAAATATCTTTGCGGCTGCTCTCTCGCAGCTTCTACTGTTCTTAATTTCCACTCTCACAATTGGGCACATAATGAGTGTGTCCTATGCTGCGACCACAAACAGATATCGCGTGTCGCGCTTCCCAACGTATCTGTGTGTCAGCAATGAGCACTATGTGTGCAACTTTATAGGCTCGTCAATTCTGAGTGAAATCCAATGCATGATATGTGATGACCAGCAGTGATGGTCATGTTATCATTACAAATGACATCTCCACTTCGCATCTTGGGTTTCATACGGGTTTCATATCCATCGAGTTGTTTTAGCATCAACACATTACAATCGCTTGATCTTTGGAACAGACTACGTGACATCAAATTTAATGAAAATATCCGCAACACTGTACAATGAAGCTTCTTAGCTTACCTGCTGTAGGTCTATTACTCATTCGACACCATTTTCTTCCGTTTCATTCAAATGGTAATCTGATATTAGATTTAAGACTCTTAAGGGGGAATATCTAAGTAGTCCACGCTCAAGTGCACAGCCACTTCAGGTTTACGTTGTTTTTACTTACAAGAAATAAACAGAACGCTTTTTGTTTATGTTTCTGGTGGACTTGAAAAGGGAGTTACAGAATCTTAAGTTTCAGGATAGATCAAACAATATTGTACTGTGGGTCATGTATGCAAATCAGTTCAGAGGTCTGTTGCATAAAACGTTTTACCTGAAAAACAAAAAACTCTGGTAAGAACTGAAAAGTTAGGTTAGTATAATTACGCCATTGTCTTTAACACAGAAAAAGATTGCTAAAAAAACAACATGCGTTTTTCTCAGGTAAAAGGAAATGTACAACAATACTTAAGTGATGATGATAATATCTTACTGTCGGACTTGGAAAAAAAAAGGTTATGCCTATAGAATCTATAAGTTTCAGGACAGATCTCAAAATATCTTTGGTTACGGTCACGTGATATGCAAATTAGATCAGGTGACGCAGACTTGGCATCAAAGGTTTCTCATTTGCTTGAACACGGACTAGGGATGTAGAACAATTTGTAATATTTTGAGATGCAAATTTATACGGCAAAATATGTAGCATACAACTTCATTACAGAGTTGCAATTTTCATATGATAGTGGCCGATAACGTTGTATACTGGAAATAAGTAAAAAAGATGGAGATTTATCATCTCAGTGTGTAATTTTCAGTCCAATTTTGGAGCATTTTTCAGACTTTAATTATCACGTCACAGCAGCACTCTCTACAATCATGGTTCCATGATCCCTTTACAAGCTCTTTATTACTAGATGTGAGCGGTGTGGAGCACATGTGAAGACGGAGGTGGCAGAAAATCAACAAAATTAAATGAATAACGCAAACAATATACGAAACACAATATTTCCCTTCAACAGTGATCAGACGTCCGCAGCGACAGCGTTTAATTACCAGGTAACCGTTCATTTGCTGTATACATAAAGAAGACACGGAATTTTAATGATGAGACGACTGCCATAACGACAAACATTAAGTAGTACGATGTACAATGATTAGCATTGTGACCATGCGAATCATGTTTATCCTGCAGAATGTCCTGTGATATGTATATATGACAAAGTAATGTATAAGTATGTGTATGTGTGTGTTTGTGTGTGTTGCGTGAGTGTGTATATGTGTGTGTATCAAGGACATTAGGTATACACTCAGATGAGACTGGTATCTTTCCCATTATTCGACACGCCCACCATTTCTATGTACTTTTTGAAAGAAAATCAGCCCAAACGTTTAGACGTAGAATATTTTTAGGTATATTATGTATGATACAGTGACCTATCACAAGAAACGAAACGACTACAAAGCCTTATCGCGCCCACATCAACCTCACAAAAGCCAATATATAGAAAAAAACATTTGAATTCCTGAATATTTATGTCAGTTTTACGTCAGATTATTCAGGAAATCAGAACCCACCTGCTTTATCAACTAATCTCTTACAGACTTTTATAACAATGGCTACAACGACACATATAATATTACATAATATTTTATAAATATTTCACGCAAAACACACACACACACACACACACACACACACACACACACACATCTAACGCCCTTGATGATAATACCATATAACGTGTCCGCAAAGATCCAAAACATTGCGCTAACTTCCCAACGTTTATAAATATACTACGTGGGCGGTGCTTTACTTGTGCTTTAATCGTCGGTGAGAGCAGAATCATCCGAAACCGAACTTCCCCGACATATATACCCATGCAGATGAGGTATACAAGCCTGAGGCTGAACGTATTTTGAATCACTGGATTCACATACTTACGAACACACTATTTGACATACCTTTATGCGCATATAAACAGGATGAACAGACATAACAGAATCACAATTTTCATATCTGCTGCATAAACAAAAGTCTGTGCTAAGAGTTGAATATATAAAACAAAATTGATAGCCTACTGTCATCCATCAGGCATCGTATTTTATTTAAACAGTCATTGTGCTGTCAAAATATAAAGAGAAAACAGACAAAATACATGAAAAGATTGGAATTTGATATGAACATTATGTAGTGCCCTGTTTTCCTGCAGCAACTCAAAATAAAATGTATACCATAACATTTCAGTTTGTTTTATATTGATGATACATTTCTGGGAAACAAGAAAGTAGAGGAGCTTAATTCAGTAAAACCTTGAGCTCGTTTAGATAGGCTCCATACTTCACAAATTTGAAAGCTAAATGAGCCTTCGATTCTCTCTTCTTTTTTTTTTTGCCAACTAATGGCCATGATTACGTGATTATCTGGGTCAGTGTGAAGTCTGACAAGTGCAAGGCGTCACGTGAGACTGCATTACCCGGATGTAGGCAGTGGTCTTCAGATGCAAAACATCATAACACAAAAGGGTGGAGTCGTACCACTTGCCATGCTTGCGGATGCGGTCACATGGCGTAAAGTTGACGCTTCACGTAATAGTAGCAAAATCCGTTCGACTTCTGTCGACGTGTGATGCAGGGGTATAACAATTTATGATGACATAGCTGTTTCTCAATCCGACTGTTCACGTGTCCATATGTTTGTTTGTAAGGTTTAAAGGTACAGGGGAATTACCAGCCAGGCTGACCAGCTTTCCTAGGTGTGTAGTTTTCTACAAATCCACAAAAGTCCACAAAATTCCTGCTAATGTTAATCCCCTAGACAAGTAGATTTCTCCGAGGCACATGTTACAAAATGATGTGTTCGTAAGGTACATAAAATTGTTGCATGAATACACTTTAAAGCTTGTGAAATAAATCTAGGTTTTTCTTCTTAATATCAAAAATGGACTTAGCACCACGTCGAAAGGAACTCTTTATATCTTTATTTCGTATATTAGTACGTATACCAGTAATCATGTATATATATATTTTTTTTCAACTCTTGCGCTTTTCCAAAAAGGAGGAACAGTAAGAGGAATAATGATGTCAAAGCTACGCACCGATTTCTCCTCCCTTTCTCATATCTCACAATATATATAAATTATATATATATATATATATATATATATATATATATATGGATTATAGTTAAAGTATCATGCTACCAATATACCAACAGCTTATTTGTGCTATTCAAATAAACTATTGATACTGACAACATAATACATTTCTGGAGTTCTTTTCTGTCATTGATAATATCATTTGACCAACGCGTGGGCTTTGGTTTACTTAATATATCTTTATTCATTATGGCTATTAGTTTCAATCGGGCTCCTCCCTCGACAAATTTGTCGATCACATCAAACTGCATCATATATGTAAACAGATACCAATTGTTGCTCCTCCCTTTTCCGTTATACATATAGCCATGTATACTACTCCTACGCCATATTATACTTTTCTGACTGTTTCCACGGTTACATCTCGTTATTCCGAAGGCTCTTTAGTCCAAAGATTCGTTATTCCGAAGGTTTGTTCTTCCGAATTCCATTTTCGGATTAACGAATCTCCGGAGTAACGAACCTTCGGAATAACGCCTCAAATGTTCGGATTAACGAACCCTTTCTCATTTTCTGATTAAAGAACCTCTAGATGTAGGGAATTTGTATGTTTCGGATTAACGAACCTTCGGAATCACGAACAGCACCCGTTTCCACTACTTTGTAACCACGAACTTTCTATTCTGCAGGGACACTCCCAAACTTATTTTTCGCGTCTAATATGTATTCCATGTATAACTCCCCATCTATTGTGCCCCGCAAACGCATGTGATCTGTTCGACTTACTCAGATACGGAATATGGGCATAGGCCTACTTGATTGTTCTTAGAAATTATATAGGGAACACTTTCGCTTCTCCTGAAAATGTTGGCTCCGATTCAATGCACATGCTAAAGGTCTATCAACCATTAAATATTCTCGAACAATTCTAGAAATTGAAGCAATGCTGTATGTATGTTTGTATAGATGCGAAGCCACGTTAGATCGATCCTTGATTGGTTGATTTCATTTTTGCAATTTTGTTTTCATACATAAATGTAACACAAATCAACTGAACAAAGTAAGTTAGCTATTGTTTTGGACGTAATTATTAAAACAGGATAGTGGTTAATTAAAGTGTACGACATTATTTGATTTAAAAAAACCCAGAAAGTACAAAATGACGACTGCAAAGAAAAAAACCCTATCATACTCATATAATATATCGAACAGTTATCAGTTACAGGACTCGCATCTATTAATCATTTTCATTATATATACATATATTGTTCTTTTGGGGGGCGAGAATCGGCATGTTTGTCTATCTATCTATCTATCTATCTATCTATCTATCTATCTATCTATTTATCTATTTATTCCCCCATCTATTTAGCTTTGATTAAAAGTGTTATATGTATGTATATATATATATATATATATATATATATATATTATTCAGAAAGTCCTGATTTTGGGCAGAAACAAAGAAAGATAATGTTAACAATGATAGGTACATTAAAAAGTAACAAAAGCTTGCCAAAATCTCACTATTTCATAATTAACATGCATTCTAATCTACAACATTCCAGATAGCGCAAGTTAAAATTCTTTCTGTTAAATTCTTTCTGAGCTCTTCATCATTTATTAGCTAAGTTTCATCAAACTCAGGGTTCATCATCAATCAATCACCGAACTCATAATTACGTAATGAAATGCTCCATCTCATTTTGTACATTTCTTGCTCAGCTGCGTGCAGCCATCAGCTATCTGAAGCCCCTCCTCAATTCTTTAAAAAAATTAAAATAAACGAATTGAAATTGAAATTAAAACTATTTCAAATTCAAATCAGGTTTGCTTGACTTTCCTTCCTTTTCTTTCATTCTTTTCTTGCTTCCATTTCCTTTCTTTTCATTTTGGTTTGATTTTCTCGATGAATGTATCATTTAGTCTTATCACAATGTCCAAATGACGTGAGTTAGAGAGAATAAGAATTATGTGTCGAATACTCAAAATATATGACAGCAAACATCTTCCGAAAGCGGTGATATTCACAAATCTGGGATATTTTTAGCCGACAGCAGGTAGTAAGCAGTATTACAGTTTCGAGAGATTTGCAGGAATATATACCCCTTTTGTAAAATGTTGTTATAAGAAGTGGTTTTACTTGGGTTTCGTGAACAGTCCCTTTTTGTAAGTGAAAGACCCTCTTACTGATTTAAAAGTGTGTTGATATTGGCAGAGTCGTCTTTGATTTCTTTTGTCAGTCTTTTGTCATGGAATGAAAATGCTTCATGTTTTATTATGTAGTATAAAGATAATATAGTCTCTCCCAAGAACTAAAGTTGTGATAGTAGTTTCTAGGCACGTTGTCTATATTTTCCTGTATTTGATATGTTTGTGATCTAAAAAGTGAATGAATTATTAGATGACGCATTGGCTGAAAACGCCACTTTATTTTGCGAATTTCGTCATCTGCAGAATTTTGTCATCAGCAGAAAAGTAGTTTCTTTTAAATGAAGCAGATATTCATAGCTGCCATGATTGGATTTAGGTCGAAAAGAATTAAGGACATACCTTCTTGCGAGGAAATTTCTGCTTCGCGTGAATTCAAGACGAAATACCTCCTAGTTGTCTATCGCGTGTCGCAAAACATTTCTAAACTATATCGAAGGACATGTATTCGTACTTAATCGTTCTTTTCAAGATGAAGTATAACACGAACCACTAGTTGAAGAGATGTGTTCCGGGAATTCCCAAAGAGATTTAAGAGGAGTTGGAATTACCACCAATCGTTTGTTTTAACACCTGAGTTATTTTCTTGAAACTGTTGAAAGTACATCAATAACAAAAGAGATGTACATCCGACACTTTATCGAAGTACTTGATTACGACTAAACGTGCGATGTTTTAGTTCACGTGTATTGTGCCATCCCTGCGTTTCTCGCATAACAAAGCAAAACAAAGCTTATTGCTCCAGTCCAGTGTTATTACATCTCAAAATGCACTCTATGCTCTTATCGTTGGTGATAATGTCATCCAAAAAATTCAGTTTTCCTGAAGGTCTCGCCATGCAATAATCTAAAAAAATTGCAGAATTTCCACATTTGTTATGTTTTGAATAAGATTGATTTTTGGAAATCCATCTGGGATATCCATTTTGGATATCCATCTGAATGGCCCACATATCTACAAGCTTGTCTTTTACATGGGCCTCTCTTTTCCAATAACATAATTATCTAGTTTTGTTGTATACATACTAGTAGTATTTTTCCCTTGAATTTGTGTCAACAAAAATGTGATATGAGAAATGAAATCTCATTTGATTTGAATTGAACTAAGTTGAATTGATTTAGTTTTTTTATACAGTATAAGACATCATAATTATTTGAACAACGAGGTGCTCTTTGAGGATGTACAATATTCCTTACACTACGTTTACACCGTGTTCCGACAACCACCCGTTTGCCCGAAACGTAGTGCGCCGTGGGTAGATGAGACATTCTCCGGTTTCCCCCTCCCCCCTCCCCTCGCCCCCCCCCCCCCCCCCCGCCTCCCCCACCCCTCTCTCCCTCCCCACCCCACCCTTCGTATTCATGTCTTGTTCGTTCATGTCCTCCTCCTGGTGAACATATAGCTTTCAGACGCTGTTCTCACGGAGTCTGGTCTACCTGTTCCGTCGCGGCCCGCTACGGACCGCCTCCAAGATTTGTCACGGCATAGAAGGTTTCTCATTAGCTCCGGAACTGCCGTGGCATTTTTTTTTTAAATGCGATATTCATTTAAGAAAGTTTAAAAAAAATTAAGTTGTCTATGTATTCATTAAAGACGAAATGGACCTTTATGGTTGTGTTGGGCGTTACACTGGCGTTATCCCCGCAGAACTCACTCATTGAGTTTTACTCAAAAATGCTCACAGATATCATTATGTCTTGGTCTATAAACTTAGTTAGAAATTGCAACCTGCAATTCCTCCCCTTAAAATCAGTTGTTGCCTCTTCGTCTAACAATATTCCCATAGGCCCTATTCTATATTAGGGATTATAGGAGTTCTTCATTGGCTAAAATAGGGATTATAGTCGCATTATATACAGGTCAACGTAAGACTCGTGAGGCAATGATAATAATCGCCTCAAGTAATTTGCAGAATTATGACAATAATGTAATTGTAACCGGTGCTCGATTGAAGCTGAAATACAACAAATGTAGACCGCTTCGCATACAGCTGTTCAAGTCTCGGTTACACCGGAGCCGAATCCACCCGAATACACGTATTCGGGTGGATTCGGGAGCATTCTGCTCTCCTTCCCCGAATGGGCGAAAATTCGGGAGGAATTCTGGAACATTCCTGGAGGGGTTCGGCTCGTTGTAAAATGTTAAAAACCAGCCGAGTACCCTAAAAACTACTCCCGAATGTGGCCCCGACAAATTTCATTCGGGTCACATTTGGAATGTATTCGGATGGAATTTGGTTGTATTCGGGGAGGCATTCGTGGCATTCTGGGCAGATTCGGGCCTATTCGTATCATTAGGGGAGTAACGGTCCGAATCATCAAGCCAAATTGACCCGAATATCACGAATAGAGCCGAATCTGCCCAGAATGTCCCGAAAACCTCCCCGAATCCATCCGGAATGTTACCCGAATACAGAGCAGAATACTATTCGGGTGGATTCGGGAGCATTCTATTCTCCTTCCCGAAAATTCGGGAGGGATTCTGGAACATCCAACGCCCACTCCTCGCACACACATAGACACACAGACACACAGACACACACACGCACCCACACAAGTAAGGCGCTATAAACTGAATGAGGGGGTTAAGAAAGTGGTTTGGATCTTGAAAAAAAGGATAAATAATTACAACTTAAAAACTACATAAAATCACTAAACAAAAGGTAACTTTCGAGGTCATAACCAGTGATAATATTGACCATACCACGACTTTTACCCATACACCCCTTTATTGCCCCAACACACACATATAAATCGTTCCAAATTTCCTTGGATGTTAGCCGTGTGTGATAAGCACTAATAGCTCGCATGTATAACTACCCATAATAATTACCCAAGCGTTGCCAGGTACCCATTTATACATCTGATTCGAGAGGGACATTGTGAGCAAACACATCTTGTCCAAGGATGTAAGCACTAGGCGGGAATCGAACTCGGGTGCTCCGATTGGGAGTCGAGAGTCTCATCCACTCTGCCACAGCGCTCCCAGTTTAGATTAGTGATGATGAATTAAGTACGCCAGGTAATGCTGTGTACTTCCTCCTTTTCATTGATGAAATTTTCCCTAAATCCACATTCGCAGTCACAGTCTCACTATCACCCTTACCGCCGACAGACGGAAGCTAATTACCGTAGAATGCGATCAGCGGGGTGGACCACGCCATCCGTTCAGGCTGGGTCGGTACAGCGGCCTTTTTTGGTAATAAGGGGGTAATAAGCCAGTTCGGAGATAGCTCATGTGCACATGGGTATAAATGACCTTTAATTTTTTTTTTCTCAGTTGGTTAGGTGCTTCACTTGATTCACGATTCAAAGCGAAATGTTGCATCAGTTTGCCTATCATAGCAATAAATGGAACTCGTATTCAAACTAAGAATGAACCGGGTGCACGTCACGAGACTGACACCCACGAGTCATACAGCCCACTTTTTACTTACTGTCGAACTCATGGGCTTTATTTGCCTAGTGTCGAACTCATGGGCTGTATGACTCGTGAGCTGTATGACTCCTTGACCTGTTTTCCATGTCGAACTCATGGGCTGTATGACTCGTGGGTGTAGGTCTTGTGGGATGACCCCGTACTGGCAGGCACCATTAATAAGGATTGCATTAATATTCATTGCATCACAGATGCTTATCTGAGTGAATTTACAAACCAACCTGTCTCTCAGTACAAAGGACCATTTTCTACTCATGCGCAGACTGGAACCCGAACTGGCTTATTATTCAGGCAGAGTTGAGAGCAGAGATCAAATGTGACAAAATGGTGCGTTCGCGTTTTGAAAGGCATCAACAGATTGGTAACCCTACAGAATTCCATATATCACCAGAAACAATTCAGTGTTGTGTTGACGCCAAGATATAGGTCTTAAAGAAACATTCCAGATGATTTCCATAGTTTCACATCATGTAGTACATCAATCGACAATTCCATGTGTAGATTTGTGGAATTTATTGTGGACCTTGAGCAGAGAAAAACACTACTCTGAAAATCTTAAACAAATTACACTGAGCAGTGTTGATGGCTCAGAGCCTCACATATTTCAGAAATGTTGCAGTGTAATTATATTACTATACCGCTTGCTTAACAAGTCCACCTGTGTCTATGCACGCCGCTTTCTTTTGTTCTGCTTTCTTGAACCCAAACTCATGTATTCTTATAGTGAGGCTGCCATGTCTTCATCCTTGTTCGTTGCAATTTGTGATAAATGTTGAAAACATTCTTATTCCTCATCCCAATCACTATGAATTCTGAAACTCTGTACTCAGTATAACTACTTCATAGTTGTTTAAATGTAAAAGACAGCGCCCTGCCAGTGTCTGCTATCAATGGCAACTCGTAGTAAACAATAAGAACAAAAATTCCCCAGTATTAGTATTTGTTTCTTTTCATTGTAGCACCATTGATTAACAATTGACACCGCAAATCATTGTGCTGCGACAAGGGACATTCTGATAAATGCTGGTTCCCCTCTTGCCTGAATGAAATCAGTATCCTTGAAAATAAAGAACTCTCCTTTCGTTTCTTTTATTCAAAATGAAATGTCTGAAAGTTATCTGGCTAAATTTGATTCAGAAAGTTGAACACACTTCGAATGGGCTGCTTGATTACAAGCTATATCTATAGTCTGCCCGACGCAGCCGCATTCGAAAGAACGATCTGAAAGAGAAAACCTGACGCAGAAAATGCAAGTTTGGACAGTATAGTCATTGAGCTACTAACTCTGTTAGTAGCTCCATGGTATAGTACTAATCAGGGCCAGCAGAGAGAGAGAGAGAGAGAGAGAGAGATATGAGGACAGAGAGTCAGAGAAGTAGTGGAAAGGAGATGAGAGAGAGGGAGAGAGCGAGGGAGGGAGAGAGAGGGAGAGAGAAGAAAGATATAGGGAGAGTAAGGGGAAATCCCTCCTTCCATCCGCTGCTCATTGTGTGCAAAGACAATGTCAGTTTCATGAGCAATAGCTGTCACAACAAAAAAAAAAAAAAAACAACCAACCAACCACACAAACAAACAAGCAAAAGCAAAAAAACTAAAACAAAACAAAACACAAAGTACAAAACAAAAACAAAGCAAAGCAAAAGGAAAAGAAAACCAAACAAAAAATGCAGAAAAAAGAATGCGTTCGGTCAGTATCAATTAACACATCGGCTCCACATCATTCAATTTCGACTTAATGAAAAGAGTAAAATCAAAGAAATAAACCGACGCTGGCTGCATCCTCAAAGTTTATGTTTTCATGAAGCACTCAAAGCAACTATTGGAATGGACCATATTATGCTGATGAAATTACTTTAATCAATGGTAATCAAAGGAGAAAAGCATATCAACTTACATCTATTTTGTCGTCACAGTAACCTTCTAGGAATGATGAGTTTCGTTTGTAGTGTTACCTTTGCTAAAATTCATCGACCAATACATGATTGGAACTATATTGCAAGTACGGACCAGTTGTTCAGTTGAGAAGCGATGACGTCATTACCTTAACAGATTGGAACATTTAGTTGCAACTACTATGGGTTTTAGACAAACACTTATACAACTTTAATAACAATCAACAATTTTTCTTTTAATTTCATTACAGTTCAGTTGTGGCATTTCTAACAAAAATGTAATTACAGTATAACATTTTACCTAACATAATAGTTATACGAACACATTGTGTAAAAATGGTCCTAGTCCATGGCAAGTGCGTGGACATCAGTTATTGGTCATATTGGTTGCCGGGTAGGATATGAATAAACGATTTTTGTTCTTTACATGCTGTATTCTTTTTTTTTTTTGTAAACATAAAATCAAGCACAAGGGGGGGGGGGGGGTGACAGTTATAAGTTTGAAGGCCTATATTGCACATTTCTAAATTGTTCTAAATGCAAACGGTGCATACCAATGACCATTAAAGTGTAATTTTTATGAAATGAAATATCAACATGATCAGTGTGGCATCTCAATCATTGTCAATGATTCATTACAAATAATACAAAGAGCCTTCTTTTTTTGCCAAAAAAAAAAAATTCTTTCTATATACGTACGAGGACTATGTTTCCCTATGCGAGTACTTGTCATAGTTTAAGTAGGGTAAAATCAAAGTTGCATATAGCATTAAAAGAACGTTTTTGAAAGGACAAAATCCAACATTACATTTATGACACCTATATTTCAAGAAATAATACGACATATTAGTCGATGTGTAAATTTCTAGTGAGCTTATCATCAAAACTCAAACCTAAAAGTTCGATTAAAGGAACTTCTTCTGTGACTGCATTACCCAGGAAAATGTTCCAGGGGTAAATTTTCCAGAGAAGATTTATTGATAATTTGTTAAGCTTTAATCCAATTTCAAGTATCTTAATGTTAAGTCCGATTTTTTACGAAATATCTACCATTCTTTTCGTCTACTTCTGTTCTATTTATAAGTTTCAAATTGTAGTGATTAAAATAACTCCTCAAGAAGTTACAGACTGGATATTACTTAAATCAGTTCAAATCAATGAAATTCTTGCGTTGAGTTTTTTTAATGCAACTGATTTACGAATTTCCCTACATCGACGGAATTATTTATTATGGCTACTACTATCAACTATAAGACCCTGATGAAGTCAGTGCTTATTTACGTCGATATAGGGCAATTTGTCAATCAGTTACAATAAAAAAAAAAAAACTCGCCGCAAGAATTCCATTAATTTGAATAAATACGCAGTAACCGCTGCATGTTGTTAGAATTTAGAACCAGCTTTGGCTGTCGAGCGGAAGCTCGGTGGTCTAGTTGATACAAAGCCTGTCCGATGATCAGGAGGTCGTAAAGGTTCAAATCCTGCCCGAGTATGTATGTTCATGATTTTTTTTTAATCATAGCTAATGGTAAACACTGACAAATTCACAGCTCATATTTGAGTCATGGTCGGACATTTTTGTCAGTCATTTTCAAAACTTAAATAGATATTCAGAGAATTATGTATTTTACATCCTTCAAATCATTAAAAAAAAAAAAAAAAAAAAACCGGTAGTCAAGTGCCAATTCGGGACACATGGAATAACAGAAGAAACAAAAGGAAATAAACTAGAGATGGGGGGGGGGGGCACAGATTTTGGTAAATAAAAGTATGTGACGATTCGTTTAACATAATGACCAGCGGCACACTAAAAAAGCATTAGACATGAATTTGCTGTAAAATTTGAATTTGTCCAAGTCTGTACGTACGTATTATTATTACGTCTAAAGTTCATTGGGGGAATTGTTCCCTACTGTCATATTCCCTAAAAGTCCCATATAACCAAAATATCTTGAATTTCATCACTTATTTCAGAGAGGAGATTCTCAGACTTTGAACGTATATAGATTACGACCTGGTTGATATGGCTTAATGAGGTCACTGAGATAGCCTGTGGCATTTCCATGAAGATATTTGAATACAAGACAATGTGATAAGAACCTTCAACTTGACACGAGCCCTTATCGGATAATGGCATGAATGGAAACCATGAAGTATTGTCTATACGAATTCAAATGGAAACAAAAAACCTGGGGTCGTGTGTACTTTCATCAATATATACCTCTAGCAAAGGTAAATAGTTTCAGGCGTCCCGAACAGGATGAGAGCGGCGTCAGCTTCTGACAATTAATGCTATACTAGGAATTTGTTTCTTTCGCCTTTTCCTGGTAATTAATCACTTTCACGATCAAAGTGATGATATTCCCTGTAATTTTGAAAAGAATACTAAAATTGTTTATTACGACCTAAGAGGACGCTTCACGGAAAGTAAACCTACATGTTAGCAGCTGAAATCAAAAGTCAACTCCATTTCAAGTGGACACATTGACAGAAACTTTGAAATACTTATAGCATACATTATATATACAGAGCATACATACATGGAGTGTTGTAGCTCAATGCTCTAATTTGATTGATATTTTCACGTTTACTATCATCTATTAACAATTCACATGAAGAAAGAGTGCATTATTTGTAAAAAAAAAAAAAGACCTACTTAATCGTAGTATTTTACCATAAAACATTTTCTGAAGTTCTGGGGGTTCTCATTGTGCTGCCAGCTATAGGATCACATGCAAGTTAGTTCTGGAATTCCCATTGTATTTTAAAGAGTCGGGGTGATACTGGATGACGCGGAGTGCTATTTAAAAAAAGCAACTATAGAAACCAACGTTCTCCTATCCTTTAATGGTTCTCCCGTTAGATCTCGAAACCGCCTCATTTCTTTGTAGACTACACTTGGTATATTTGCCTTGTTTCAAGTCTGACACTCTTTTTCAGAGTGCTGGAAGACAGCGTGTTATTCAACATATAACTCTCCTGTTAAATAAAACGATTTATCCGGTGAGACCTCTGCAACTGAGACTAAGTAGGCTTGATCTAAGTTCAATGACCATGCCCGTTTCTTAATATTCATATCAAAATAAAATTCCCCATGCTTCTCGGTGACTTTTTCCCAGTGACTCTATTTCAACGTCTGAAATTAAATTACACCATAGGTATATCAGTGCCAAGCTTCTTATAAACCATATTTGCACAAAATGAGCTATAGTAAACTGATTGAAATTACCCTACTTGATATGAAATTTTGATAAGCATGATTATATGGTTAGACTGCAACTGAGAAACCGCATCACTGACTTTTATGATACGCAAATTGCGGCAACTTAGTTTCCTATCAGTAAATATTGAATTTTGACTTATATTATCAAACAATACATTTGTGTTTCCCAAAGCTCCCCACTTCAAAGCAAGTACTAATTACATTATGGATCCGCCACTGCTATTAGAAAATGCGAGTCAATAATGACTGTAAGTGTATTGTTATTATACCATTTCAGCATACACAGAAAGTCTTTGAATGTTAAAGTTGAACACATTTTCCCAAAAAAGTGTGATATCAGAGAGCAAAATGGATATTTGGATAATAATGTCTATACGTAGTCTCACAATAGATTCCTATTAGCATGTAAACTGTATTCTTCACTATAGATATCCCTTGGGGGATGTGTGACTTGAATGAGAGAAATTGAATTGAAAGAAGAAATTACATCCGTCACATCAACGATTTTCAAAAGTGAGTTACAGAATCGATGAATGTGTGTAGAGAAAGCACGGCATATTCGCTGACTCATTGCCAGCACGTTTACATACAAACCATGGTAAGATCGAGTTATGCACGGAGCATGCGCCATCCATCGCTTTGCGATCGTCCAAGTTTCGCGGAACGCTCTATCATTGCATGAAAAAATTCCATGCTATTCTCTTCCAAGCCTAGTTCCAGCGAAATATTGATTTTTTTTTTTTCGTGTGTAAATTTACTTTTTTCATAAAAGTCAACCAGAGCGCATTGTGGAAATTCTATCCAAGGTTCAAACCAGGTTTCAAGCCTTCGTAGATCACATGGTTGTATTCTAAGAACCTCTTCAGATTTTTTTTTTCTTTTCTTTTTACTGGAATAACCCTGGTCTAGCTCAAACCACGGGTTTAATCTGAAACCTTTTCGAAAATGCAAAGCCTGTAAAATGGCAATGGCTGATATTGTTGTAGCACTGGTAGTGGAGAGGTAGTGACGGCGGTAACATGACATTTACTTCTGCGACAATTTGCTCCGGTCTTATTTTCACCAATGACTATAAGGTTAGAGTGGTGAGGGTTTCAGGTTTGGTTTGGTGTGAGAATTATTATAAGGATTAGGATTAGGATTAGGGTTATGTTTGTGGGCAGAATCTATGTTTGGCTTAGCGTGCAAAAATTTCATGGGAGCAATGGCCGCAGGAGCAAATGTCATGGAACCACAATTAATAGAAACAAGTTTCATAGAGACCCAGTTGAAGATTTTAGTTTGAAGACGAGCCGTTATGGTAGAGTGGATATATGACCACGAAATTTCAGAAGTAAGGTTTCTAGTTCGAGACGGCTGAACGCAGCGGTTTTTCCTGAAGGTAGATCACTTTATTTTCATTGCCTGTAGTCTTTATCAAGGGACTTACAGTTTATGAAAGACAGACAAAAACAAAAAAAAAAAAATTAGGTACTTCCTCACTGCAATTGTCTATGGACATGAGAAACATACACAAATACACAGACTTGCATTCGCACATTTTGTGGTGTTGAATAAAATCAAATAAAAATATGGGACCCTACTAAAATACAATTTGCCCCAAACAATACTGTCATCAAAATAGTGATTAGACCATAATAGATCCTAAACAAATATAATTATGGCGATATACGGCGCTATACAAATGCTGTGGATCATCATCATCATCATCATCACCATCATCATCATCATCATCATCATCATCATCATCATCATCATCAAATCAAAGATTTCTCATGAAACATAATGCCTCCACGAGGGACCTAATAAAAATGTCTCTATACACGAGGGAGCTCATAATGAATGTCTCCACAAAGGAAATTACAAAAATAAGGAGGAGCTAATACATACAAAAACACACACATACACACATCTATACATTATAATTAGGATGTTATCCGCAGGGTGATTTTCCAGGGGGTAGTTGTCCTAGACCCTAAACAGCACTGATCCTAGCATATTAGATTACACAGATGTGAAGAAAGAAGAGAACAAAATGGAGGGATTCCGTCGTCTATGCAAAGAGTTGGAGATGTCAATGTCCTGCGTGGATAGTAACTTGAGTTGCCAACAGTCGCTAAACCATTTTTCGCCTTCTTGTAGTTGACTATATAGTAAGGCGCCTGTATAGTTTCACGGAATCGTCTTCTCAGTAAGTATATATTGCCGACCATCACCATGCACGTACAATTCTGCAGAAATTACCTCCGTCTACAGGTTGACTTCGATGAATATAGAGTTAAATCAGACAAGCAGAACAGGACAGATTCCATTGAAAAAAAATAACAGAAAGTCCTGAATGTCAGTTTCAGGGAATCGCCTTCTCGGCCTGAAAGCCTCAGTTACCCCTATATAGTAGCTCTTCCTCTTTTAAAGCTTCTGGTAGAATTGAGAGCACTATCGTTAGGAGTAAAGAGATCAGCAGGCTTGGAATCAGGTCAACCTTGCGGTCCTGTTATTTTAGGAGACAAGGGATTCGGCTCTAGACATCCGAAGAAAATAATTACACTAAGAGAAATACATCAGATCGGGAATGGACTAATGTATACAAGAAAACAACAACTGGCATAACCCTGGTCTAGCTCAAACCACAGCTCTAATCTGAAACCTTTTCGAAAATGCAATGACTATACAATGGCAAAGACTGATATTCTCGTTGTAGCACCAGTATAGTGGCAAAAGTAGAGACGGAGATGTTATGACATTTACTCCTGCGACAATACACGTAATTGCTCCTTGCTTACTCCAAGGATGAATTGTTATAGGGTTTGGGTTTGATAGAGTGTTAGGTTTAGTTTGATTTGAGGATTAGAATAAGGGTTATAGGGTTATATTTGTGGGTAGGTTTAATGTTCGGCTCAGCGGGCAGCTATTTCATGGGAGCAGGAGCAAACGTCATAGAACCAGTGACGTCACAATAGAAACACGTTAAAGACCCGGTTGAAGATTTTAGTTTGAAGACGAGCCGTTGTGGTAGAGTGGATATGACCACGAACTTTCAGCAGTAAGGTTTCTAGTTCGAGGCGGCTGAACGCAGCGGTTGTGTCCGAAGGCAGATCATTTTATTCTCATTGCCTATAGTCTTTATCAGGGGACTTACAGTTTATGAAAAACAGACAAAAACAAAAACATTAGGTACTTCCTCACTGGACATGAGAAACATATCCAAATACACAGACTTGCATTCGCACATATGTTGTTGTGGTGTTAGATAAAATAAAATAGAATTAAAAATGGGAACCCATATATATATTTAAAAAAGAAAATTTTGCCTAGACAATACTGACATCATCAAATGATCAGACCATGATAAATCCTAAACAAATCAAACATTTAATTGTATATGCTAGTAATGTCTCCAGGAGAGAGCTCATAATAGATGTCTCCATACACGAGGGAGCTCATAATGAATGTCTCTACAAAGGAAATTACAAAAATATTGATTTTGAAGATAAAAATTCAATGATAACAATAATAGGGTCTAACCATCTCTCCAAGAAGGAGCTCATACATACACTAACACATACATACACACACAAACACACACACAAGCCTATTCATTAGCATACATTATAACTATATAGGATGGACATGACAATGTTATAACATCACTATCAAAGCCTAATTACACAGAAAAGATGTAAAGAAAGAAGAGTAAGAATGGAGGAATTCCGTCGTCTATGAAAAGAGTTGGAGATGTCAATGTCCTGGGTGGATAGTAACTTGAGTTGCCAACAGTCGCTGAATCATTTTTCGCCTTCTTGTGGTTGACTAGTAAGGCGCCTGTATAGTTTCAGGGAATCGTCTTCTCAGTAAGTATATTGCCGACCATGCACGCACAATTCTGCAGAAATTAACTCCGTCTACAGGCTGACTTCGGTGAATAGAGTCAAATCAGACAAGCAGAACGGGACAGATTCCACTGAAAAAAAAATAACAGAAAGTCCTTGAATGTCACTTTCAGGGAATCGCCTTCTCGGCCTGAAAGCCTCAGTTACCCCCATATAGTAGCTCTTCCTCTTTTAAAGCTTCTGGTAGAATTGAGAACACTATCGTTAGGAGTAAAGAGATCAGCAGGCTTGGTATTAGCTCAACCCTGCGGTCCTGTTTATAGAGGAGACAAGACATTTGGCTCTCAACATCCGAATAAAAAAAAAAACACTAAGAGAAATACATTAACAGAAATGGTCTAATGTATCAAAGAAGACAACAGAAGAAACAACAACAGACACCCCCTCCAAAACACACTCACACCGACACATGCGCGCGCAATATTTAACCCAATAAAAAAAAAATAAACATAATGAATAAAATGAGTGTTTTCCTGTTTTCCAATTTCTGCTTTTCAATTTTTGAGTAGTCCATCCATTTGCTGTTTTTATTCGCCTCTGTTTAAAACTACTGTGAGTGTTTTTTTACACGTTATTACTTCATTTAATCCGACAGTTTCAATGATTCGCACGCATTATTCTTTACATTGTATCACCAGTTGAGAGATTTTAGTGTGGAATTTTACATTAATTGTGAAGTAAACAGCATTAGCTATAGGCTTACTGGCTGCTTTGTTTAACTTATGCTTTAAAACCCCTTCACTCAATCAAGCAAGCAGCTAATCAATCACTATTTCTCCTTCTTCCGTGGGTTGGTGCATAATTTCGTTTATTTTACTGTAAATATATGTTTTAATCAATAAATCATTTCCACCAATCAATTAGTTGACAGCATATCATATCATTCTTTCTCTTTCTTTCTGTTAGGTTGGTACAAAATTCCGGTATTCTTTCGTATTATCTTGGATTCTATGTTACTTCCTTTGAGATGAGCGCAAATCACCAAAAGGGGTGATTATCGTTATTCAGGAGATTTATTAAACCAAAGATGATCTCAGGTTTGTAATTCTGAACTTCCGTTAATCCGGAAATATAAGAAGACGGTGAGTACTAACGACCCTTCGGAATTTCGTTTCCGAATAATGATCTTTTTTTTTTTTTGTCATTTTCGGATTAATGAACTTTCGGAATAAAGAATGTTTGGAAAAACGAACTGTCACTTAAAAGAAAAAGAATAGTGACGAGTAGGATGGTACAAGATTCTGCATTCATGAAGTGCCAGTTAAGTTTTCTCAGTGAGGTGAAACTGAATTTCAATAACAGAGCGTCATATCTTTCATACAAATACAAATCTTCATCCAGTATAATTTAAATATGACTGTTTACCATTATACATTTGGAAACATTTGGAACGTTAATGGGCATAACCCTAGCCCAAACTTGACTGGCAAAAACTGTCAAGTGGATGATATTGCAGGAGCCTATCATCTGTTCCAATGGAAATATGATAACACTCTTTTGTAGATCTATGTTTTATGATCTAACATTTCTCAGGGGGTAAGAATGCCTTTGATTTCCTTTATAATAAATCCATTTAGCTTAAACAGAAACAGATATGGAGTTTGACCTGAAAGTGAAAATTGGAAAGTTGAAATTAATTATCAAAAACTGAATGTATTGCATCTCTTCCTTCCGAGATTTGAAATTTAATCAAGTAAAAAAAAAAAGTACAACAACAATCACTGCTTGTAATCTGCTCCTGTAGGGAGACCTGGTTTTTTTTTCTTCTTTTTTTTGTCGGCGGGAATTCAAATAAATAGGCGTATAGGGGGCATGTAGCCAATTCAATGTTTACGTGAAGTTTCGATTGCATTGTATCAATAACCCGACACTGGAATCTTTCCAGCTTTGACACAATGTCTTGTTCTTTACCTCGAATCTCCTTTGTTTCTTTTCTGACATCCCTATCGTTCTACTTTCTCTCCTAAAACCACTGATGGCAACATCCTCCACTGCACGTACTTGCGATAATTGCGGTGGTCTAAACATCGTTAGCAATTATGAATGAATGTTTTTAGTTTTTCGTTTGCTATTGCAATTAGTTTCATCATTACCATCGCTATCGTTGTTATTCTCACTATTTATCTTTCTCCTTCTTCTTCTTATCATTATCAATGATAATAATTGACAGTGCTTACATAGCGCATAACACATACATTGCAGTGATAATGTCCCTATGCTCTAAATAAATGAAAAGATAATACAAAAGCGTACAAAAACATATTATCATTATTATTATTATTATTATTATTATTATTATTATCATTATTATTATTATTATTATTAATATTATTATCGTTATCATTATCATCATTATTATTGTTGTTATTGATGTGAGATAGCACGTTTTCTCTAAGTGATAATGAAGGAACCACAATGAGAGTTGAACCCGTGAACACGGGTAGGTATATAATCAATTTGGAAACGGCACTGCTAACCGAACTGAAACCAGGTCATGGCAGTGACATGATGGACGTTGCACTGATATCCAAACGTCTCACGTCTTTTTCGTTCTCTCTGGTATGATTAATAATTCATTAGAGTCCAGGATATAACCTCGGAGTCAAGACTACCACTGTGGGTGAAACATCGTGTTCACAAGGGGCATCGAGGGGGGGGGGGGGGGGTCAAACGTATCTTTTTGCCTCCCCCAAATTAGCAAACGTTGCATCTAGCTACATCTAAACTTATCAAATGCTTTATAATTCTCCAAATATTCCACCGTGCACCAGACCGTGCTATCTCAATTCTAGTAAGAACGCCGAAGTTCCTTCTTGTATGGGAGGGGGATACCCCTGTCGATCCCTCCCCCTCTCCTCCCGTCCAGGCTTTATACACAGAGAAAGAGTACACACACGGAACTATAACAACTGACAGATAAACAATGTGTATTATAGTAGTCATTCACATTTGCCCTGAATACCTATTTTCCTTGATATTTAATTACAAATTTTCAAAATATATCACCAAAAGTGTGCACCCGCTCAATCCACCTCCATATAGGACTTAGTGCACTTTGGGGATTGAAAAAATCCAAATATTCCTCAAAAAGTGTGCGGAAGATTGTTAAATTTCAATTTAACAAACCTCAATCATGAAGAAGGGTGTATCCCCCTCCCACACCATCTCCCCACTCAGTATACTTCCATATACTTGGCACTCTTGGGGACTGAATAATTTCCACACATTCCACCCAAAGTGCATCAAGTTGTTAATTTCAGTCTAAATTGTGAAAAATCATCCTCATGTGGGGGGGGGGGGGTGTTATTAAAGTATCTGAGTATGAAGTATTTTAGTTTTTGTGTTTATTTGCTCAGACCGCTAATGAGACAAGTATCAATTTAGCAGTACAGTATTTATATTGGCTTGGCTCCATATCAACGGAAAAATAATGGAGGCGTATAGGAAATTGAACTTGGTTAAATATCTCCTCTATTTCAGATATTCGAACTGATCTCCGCATTCTAGGATTACTTCGTCAACATGTAGAATCAACCCAATCGACAGTAGATGAGAAAACAAATACAGGGGGGGGGGGGGAGGAAGACAGGGGAGGAAGTGGGTGAAAAGAACGAGAAGTTGAGTGGAGTAAAGAGTGGAAGGGAGAAGGAAGGGAAAGAACGGATGAGCTGGTGAGAGAGAGAAGAGAGCGAGATTGCGATACCACAAAATATGCACTCTCTAAATTCGTAAGATTAAAACTTAATCTAATGTACTAACTTTTTAATCTCACGCAAATTGTCCTGAGGACCAAATCTATATTGATTAGAAAGTAATCTTTTTTAATCTAAGAAAGATTACAAATATTTTTTATCTGATAATATTAAGAACTGATCGATCATGATTACAAACTAATCAATTGTTATTATCAATTTTGACCAAAATCAAGCTGGACTTTTTTGGCCATGCTAAGTCGAAGGGGAGGCGGATTCCGAGGCGGATTCCGCCCCTCCCCTCCCCCCCCCCACCCCTCCCCCGACCTTGAGATCTCGGCCATCAGTGGCGCGATCACACTCGCAATACCCCGTCGTAATCTGCAAGTTATAAGTCCTATTCTGTTTGTTTATTTATTTATTTATTTATTCATTTATTTATTCATTTATTCATTCATTCATTTATTTATTTATTCCTGTATTCATTTATTTAGAAATTATCAATTTCTAATTTTAATTACTGAGTAATCAATTGTGCAAATTAAGCCCAAGATCGTAGTTTAATCTATCAAACGCTAATTAAAAGCACTGAGAGTCTAATTTTTGGTTCTGTTTTAACATATTCAACCATTATACATCATTATAAGAACTTCCAAGAATCACTTCAATTCTTTTGTCGTTTTTTAAAATTTGTTATGTATTTTTTTTTCGACTTTTGTCCTTTTTTCATTGGAAATTGTCACTGACCACTTTCCTCCTATAATTAGCATAAAATGATAATCAATCAAAGTGATAGATAGTAAAAGTAGTCATGGTTTGATGAGTTTCATGACAGAGCACCGTTTTCCATAGAAATGGTACGTACAATTACACAATTGTGCCCGTTTTTGGGATGACATGCAGTTACAAAAACATGAAAAATGTGGCTTCGTAAGGTTATATACGAGAAGACATTGCAAAGTTGGACTCAGAAGTTGCGAGTGACTTGAAAAAAAAAAGGTCAAGAAGCCTCATGACGAGGCCTTCTCGCGTTTGAAAAAAAAAAAAAAATATTGCGCGAAACGTCGGGGGGGGGGGGGGAGGGGGGAGGGGGGGGGGGGGGGGGGGGAGAGGGGAGCAATTCCACCCCGGCCCTTTTAGGGTAACAGAAAATTCAAAGCCCGGAAACAAGTTGATTTCAATGGCAAAATATGAAAGAGGTTAGTGGTGCAAAACAAGATTGACTGACCTTATTTTTGCATTGCTATCCTCTTTCATATTCTATCATTAAAATGAACTTGTTTCCAGGGTGTGGGCTCCCTCTCACAATTTCTTACACTAGGAGGCTTACACCACTTACGTAAAGTTAAAATGAAAAGCAATATTGAGAAAATGTGTAATTATATTAGACTGTATTTTTGATCATTTATTTTCTCATCACAACCAGCATGCCCTACAATTACAAAAGGATTGCATAACAACTTTAGAATACTGGCATTTTCATTCATTTTCATTCATTCATTTATTTTTCATTTCCAATAAAAACATATAAATATATTACAGAAATTGAATACAAGTACATAGATTTCAACATAATACAAAGTAAAGGATAAGTTTACAGAGAAATCGTAAGTACACGAAAATGTTGGAGATGGGGAGGAATGCTAAAAAGCTGGGCTTGTAGGGTGCATTCCCCCCACACGTAATATAAGAAATTATGTGATTGATTGACTGCTATACATTGAAAAAGGATGAAACAAAGAAACTAAGACAAAAAACCTATAACTAACCTAACTATTCCGAGACAAAAGCCCTGAACAAATTCCTACACTAAGTCGCTGTCACGCCGGAAGAGAGAGTAGAGAAAGAGAGACAGAGAGGGAGAGAGAAATCGAGAGTGTGTGTGTGTGTGTGTGTGTGTGTGTGTGTGTGTGGGAGAGAGAGAGAGAGAGGGGGGGGGGGGAGAAAGAAACTTACTACGTGGAGTGAAGATAAAAGACAAAAGAAAAATAGAAGACGAGAGGTAGCGGATGGATAGAGCCGCTTAGCTGTGATTTCAACAGAATATAAGGTTGGAATTTACTCAGTAGTGCTAATTCATGAAACCTCATCGGCATATCAAGTGAGTCACTTAAAAGAAAGGCGAGTTGCATAAAATGCCTATTAGTATATAGTAGTTTGTAGTTCAATGAAAAAAAAAAAACTTGCTAGGAACCCTCATCGTTCACCACTTGGCTAAACCCACTTGTGATTTCATGAGACATATTGTACTCCAAACATATAGGTCATCAAAGTGTATTAAGAAAGCAGAGATAGAGTTATTAAAATCGAACAACGAACAATAAAGTGTTGTTGGTCTCAGTCAGTCCTACAAACAAGATGAGTCAAATATGTCTCACCATGCATCTCTTTCATTCGATTGTGCATAAAAACATACACACAACATATAGGCCTACATGCAAACCATCTCTTTTCAGTATATATTTTTCTCTCCCTTCCTCTTCTCCCTATTTTCTGTTCCCTTTTTTTTCACACTTTTGTTGGGTTTTTTTTTGTCCTATTCCCGATTTCCCCAGTTTCCCCGCACTCTTTGTAGTTGTAAGCTTTTCACCCCCTCCCCCTTATTTCCCCCTTTCCCTCAGAGGTACCCACATGATACAAGCACAGTCTTTTGAGTGGGTACCTCCACTTTTTTTTTTCGCAGAGTGTATATAGAGTGTACATTTTTTTTTTTTTTTTGTACTGATCATGTAAACATGAACATGTTGTTATCCCTGGGTAGCTATGTATATTCTCAACGACTCGCATGTCAGATTTACCATATACATATATTTTTTGGACATTCTGTTGAAAAAAAAAAGTGAAAATAAAACTTGAATTTGAATTTGAATTTGAATTTGAAAATATTTGTTACCCCCATAAACCTAGCAAAACAAAACGACTTGGAAGAAAAATGAGAATGAATGAATAAGGAATTGAATTGAATTGAATTGAATTGAATTGAATTGAATTGAATTGAAAGCATCATGTAATAAATTTCATTCTATACCAAATTAGAATGTCCACTTTCAAAGTGTTATATTCTATGATAAAGGGAAATAATTACATCGGGTCGTCTATTACAGCACCTAATTTTTAACAACATGAATGTGCATGTACAGTGATAATGCAGAAACCAATTAATAAATCAAATCAAATCAAAACAAAACAAAACAAATCAAATCAAATCAAATCAAATCAAATCAAATCAAATCAATTATGCTCGCCTTCTTATTTCCCAAAGGTTTGTCTCTCTTTTCCGAACTGTTCAATCCCAAAAGCCCCACCTGCGTGGTTTGGTGCAGTATCTCTTCATTACAAATTTTTGCTAGTCAATATTAATTTGTGTACGAGGCAGAGAGTAAAATAAAATCTTTTGCTGTTCGTATATATTTCTTCGAAACCATTCTATCTATGTAATTCTAGAACCAATTATTCAATTGAAAACACAAATTATGGAATGAGATAAAAGCTCTTGTTTCTCTGTCAATTTCTTGCTTATTTTGTGCAGAATTATATCGGCTTCTTCCTTCTCCATAATGTAACATGTGTTCTGCAGCAAAATCCCCCCACGACTTGCCGGGTTGAAAGAAAAAATTACTGGTAATATGTAACAAAAACGGGAAAATTAATTTGCAATTATATATAACCCACGTATATTTACAAAGATAGTATCCGAATAACTCATCATCCAGAAAATATCCTACACCAAAACAGGACCATGCATGTTCTCCAACTGCTATGAAAACTTCCGTTGTTATCTATACATTCAACGCTTTTTTTTTGACGTGTCATATCACATATCACATGTCACTTAAATACCAACCCACACACACACACATACAAACAAGCAAAACAAAAAACCACACACACACACTCAATATTAGTCAGAAACACATACGTTCAGAGGCACGAGCACACACATGGGTATACACAACACGTATACACTGTACATAGGTCCACACTCGTGTAACACATTCTTACTGGTCTCCAATAGGGCCCTATAAATAAATATAAGCGCATCTTCAACTGCAACTAATAATAATTCAATTAATTCACCAGTCTTACCACTTAACATCTCACTTTGTTGCTACTTTTTATATACACATTTCTTTTCTCTCCTTCCCCACTCACTTCCAATTGTCGAAATCATTAAGTTACTACAATTCAAGGTTCAATGGCAAATTGTTTCTTTTGTTTCTTTTTGTCTATTATTTTTCCTGAGGCTGCCATCATTATCTTGCATCATGCTTACAATGGCAGACTCCTGCATTTTTTCTGTCTGTATATCTGGAAATAAGTATACTGCTGATTTCTTTGATATCATTGTATTTGTTAAAACACTTTCATTATCATCGTGATTATTATACTGTGAATTTATTGTCTACATTTTTTTTTTTGGTTCAAAATTGATGTATTTTCCTATTCATCCAGGTAATGTTCAATCAAGGCAAAAAATGAAAAATAAACACTGTATCTTGAGTTATTGTTTCCATTTCGGTTTTTTTTTTCATGTTTGTTCCGTTTTTACCCTTTTGTTCAAAATACACTGTTAATGTATTAATATGAACTATGCATGATTTTCACGGAAAATGCAGAAATTAAACCAAACTGAATTGATATAGGTAACTATTGATAATCGTCTGTCTCTCAAAATCATTTATACGTTATTACAACTCTATAGTTCTTTGATACGTTTTGATTTAATTTCTTTCTGTTTCTAAATGCATGTTACCGAAAATGTATTTCTGTGGAGGCTCTTTTGATTGAACATGGTTTTTCGTTTCTCAGATTTCCATTTTCATTATTGAGCATATCGGGCGAAGCCTTTATCATTGGTGATAGATTCTACATCTACAGTCATCATGACTATTGACTGTCTTTAGGCCTACATGTTTTCGATAATGATGAGAAAATCATATTATCCACGTCAGATAATTATGAGGCTTTACAGCGAGCTTAATATAATCAATGATAATTGATATGAGTATGCACCTTACACACTATTGAAAGTATAATGGTATGCTGTCTGCTTGAATTAAGAAAAAAAAAACCAAGGGGAAAAAAGAATCTTGCTTCATTTCTATAATGAGTAGTAGGTCTAAAAATCACAATATCGACCTGTTTGTAATTTGAGCTCTCCTCTCTATCCCAGAAACCTGCTGAAAAATAGATTAATCGTTAATATCGAAATATTATATCATAGAGATCAAGTCACGAACTGAACATGCGCATCGTGTCTATTTCAGCCCCACATGCTGTTTTCATAGAAAACAATATCCTCAGAATGATATCCGCCGGCTCTGTGTAAAGAAAAAACAACTCACTCCTCCAAGTTTAGAGTAGCATGCCTCTCTCCTTTGAAATTAAAAATTGTAATGACCAACTGGCAGCTCGATTATTATAACCCGCATGTCATTTAATTTTGAATTTACGCAATATATCTAAGATGATTCCAGTATGTTATGAGATGGCAATATTATAGATTTTGTGGCAGAAGTTTTTTTTTTCTTTCTCTTCCCTATTGAAAGAGCTAAACATCATCGATCACTAACAGCCAAATTTAAATCTGTCTGCTCACGGGTCTATATGCCAGGAAATACTCTTACATAATATGGTCTGAATGAACTTAATTTTACACGTCTGCATGAATTCGCTGGTCAGAAATCTTAGGGCAATGAAAAGGTTTAAAAAAATAGATATCTTAAAATATTTTGTATTTTTATAGTTCTATTGCCTTACGAGTACAGCAAAAAATAAAGCAGATTTTGAATAGCTCCTCTGTCAATTGATTTTCCCCTCTTTACTTTCGATATCCTCGAAGCTTGTTTTGAATCGCTCTTGATGACCACTTCACATTGCGTGTTCATAGCCGTGAAATGCTGCTATGGAAAACGCTATATGGAGAAGAGAAAGGCAATTATGGGAATTTTCAGTAGTGTTTCCTTGTTTTCATTCGTTTTATTTTCTCTCCAAACTCCACGTTTAATCATTCTGATCAACCTGCCCTCATAATATTAACAGTTTTCTCTTTTTTTTTTATATCTGTAGCATCTGCTGTAAAAACACAGACTTGTTTGGTTGTATATTTTCAACAGTAATATTGGAATACATCCCGATGAAAATGCGTTCTTTCTATTTCAAAATAAATAAACAGAATAAATAAGAAAAACAATAGTTGTGTATTTTCAACAGTATTTCCTCGTTACGATTATCTCACTGAGTTTTTGCTTCGACTTATTAAGATCGTTATCCAAATAGGCGCATGACATGATACGACCTTTGAATGGTCAATTCTAAGAGGAAAGATTCCCATAATGCCGTGCGCCCTCCTTCTCAGGAAATAATAACATGAATGACATTGATCTGTTATTCAGGGATTAACCTGCACTTCAAATTCATAGAAAAAGGCTTCAGATGTGTGGAAAGGGAACGGATGTCTGTAAGCATCCCTTTTCAACTGTATACCATACGGTTTACTTATAAAAATAATTTTCAAAAACTCCATTGCGTCCTGATAACGATTACAGCATACTAGTTATTGTCAAGACTATATAAGACGATTTCCCCCCTGGGTTTAATCTAACATCTTTCAGTGGAATTCTATACTCATTGTTCTAGAGGACTCGATTACACAGGGTGACTTGAAATACAACAAAACAAAACAAAAACAAAAACCAGTGAAAGTTTCATGTGAATCAAGTGAAAATTTAAAGGGGAAGGCTAGTAACTGATCAGTGGGAATCAGTGGAAATGCTGGGAGATGATTGTTCCAATCCTCATGGGATTCATTCAAGAGTTCATTGTATATCTATTGTTGTGTGAAAATGATTTGCTTCAGAACGGTCTCATATTCAAGTAATGTGCAGATTAATGCTCCGTCACTGACCAGGGACGCTAACCTGGAAGCATTAAACTGCACATTACTTGAATATGAGACCATTCTGAAGCAAATCATTTTCACACAACAACAGATATACAATGAACTCTTGAATGAATCCCATAAGGATTGGAACAATCATCTCCCAGCATTTCCACTGATTCCCACTGATCAGTTACTAGCCTTCCCCTTTAAAAGAAGAAGAAGAAGAATTATGTTGTGTCACAATCTTATATCAAATAACAGTAGCCTGTCGGTCACGGTTTATCTGCAGATTAATCCATGACTATGCCAGGAGGAAAGAATCCCATTCGATTGCACATAAGTCTTCACTATAAGTTTTCATTTTGACGTTCATTAAATAGATGTACATTGTATGATAGCATCCATTGCATGTGTTTGTTGTTGAGGTCCAATGATTGTGTGTAATATTACTTGTACAAAGATAAAAGGGGGTGTCACAGGTTTATTTTTTCATTCATTACAGATAATCGCTTTTATGTACAAACCAGTGGGAGAGTTGCAAGGGAATCGTATCACCGTTTCATGTAATGTGCATGTCTGTTCAGACGATAGTTTCATTAAAACTCACTGAATTTTTAGATGTCATGTAAAATCTTCTTAATCATCTTATGTCAGATTATGGCGAAACGCTAATCACTCCGATAGTTTAAGTTTGCTTTATTTTATAAAGTCAGCATTCACAAGGTTATTCATATTCCTCTTAAGCTACAAAAGTCGAACTATATATAGATCACAATTTGTTGTTGTTGTTGCTTAAGAATATTCAGTCCACTATCTAGTTTTTTTTTGGTGCATTTCTTTCCTGTCCTATCGCAAAAAAGGATCAAATTATTCTACAGATTGCATTAAGGGACAGGCCCATAGGGATAGAATTCAAAGATATAAAGAAATATATTGACCTCTTGCCCAACTGATGTAAGTTTTGATTCTGTTTCTTAACTGACTTCTTACCTGCTTCATTTGGAGAAATTGGCAATGACAATGTCATTTTGCTCCACCCGGACGGAAATTGGACTCGATTAATGCAACAACAGTATTATTCGTACCAAAGTATATAATATACCAATCATGTTTATACTCTTAAACCAAATGAAAGTTCCCACGGTCACAATTATGGTTCAAATTTTAGCTTAGTCTTTTTTCCTACCATATAGGCATTCTTCATTTCCTTTATTTGGTATTACTATTTAACCGGTCTGAACTTCTTATCCATTCTCCCTACATTTTCAACAACAGTCTTGATCATACCAAAGTATGCAATATACCAATCATGTACCAAATGAAAGTTCACGCGGTCAGAATTATGGTGCAAATTTTAGCTTAGTTTTTATCTACCATATAGGCATTCCTCATTTCCTTTATTGGTATTATTACTTTACCTGGTCTGAACTTCTTATCCACTCTCCGTTTCATATTCACAAACACTGATTGTTCGCTACTTACAGCCAAACAAGCTTGCTTTTTATGTAGGTCCCGTCATACTTCTCTTTGTACACTCCACCCAACCCGATTTCGATTTCGATTTCGACCAGTTATCATTATAATTACTAGTACTGTGTGTTTTATGTATCTTTATTCTTTGTTGTTGTTGTTGTTGTTGCTTACTGACAAGGTGCAAAATATTGTGCTATTATTCTTGATATAATGTTGGTATATGAGAAGTATGAAATAAATTGCTACTTGAAACTTAAACTTGATTACAAACAAACTAAAGAACCGCCAAAATTAGAACCATCGTAATTACCTACAAAGTGTTTGCTCCATTTCTAGCTCTCGTTGTAAAGCTAGTTTCATGTACAAAAATAGAAGATCATTGATATATGCGTTATTGTTGTTATACTATGTTTGGGGAGAATGCACCCTACAATCATTGCTTCTTTATAGCATTCCTCCCCATCTCCTGTATTTTCTAAACTTCAGAATGTTTTTCTTTTTCTTTTTCACCCTATAAATTGTTTATCCATAAATTCCATTTACCTTATTTTGTAACGTTGACATATATTTTGTACTTAGGCCCTATATTTTATGAGAAAAATTGTATTTACAAGGTTCGTTGGAGATGGAAATCATGAATGAATGAATGAATGAATGAATGAATGGAAGGGCATCCCTGCTATGACCACGTACGCACACTTAATTTATGCAAACCATTTTAACAAAATTTGTTCCCAGCAACACGAAAGCTTGTACAAATCTAGCCCGATATAGCAACAACGTATGGATGCAAACTGGATTTCGAGTACACTAAAAGTGAAAGGAATGTTTTTCTTTCTTCAGAAATCAGTTCGCTTCTGCAAGCAATCGCCACGTCAATTGGACCATGGGGAAGAAACGTCACAAATGAAAGTACGTGTTTATATCGTAGAGTATGGCGATAAAAAATGTTATCTTCGGAAAACATGACGTGCGCATGACTGTTGCATAAAGTAACACCTGCGCGAACACCACTCATTATGGTTGGTTAAAAGTTTCCCGCATATACTCTATCATAACGTTACGGGCGGGTGCGCGAGAAAGACACTCCCTCTCTTGGATCCTCTGCCTGCGCCTGTACAGTCATAAGGCCAGTGTGGTTGATTGGTGGTGGGACGTGTGCGCGCTTGCTCTTGTTGATGTGAATCTGCAATCGGCACACAATAGTTATGATGCTGCAAGTTGAATCTGCGACAGCGTAGTACTGTACTTTGCGATGCGATCTGTGCTATACACGTTAATATCATCGCAGGTACTGGTTACAGGTGGTGGTACATAGGGTCAATTGATTTACGTACAAACGTACAAGTGCTCACAGACGCAGGGGAACGGGAATAGGCTCTTCACGTTGTTCCTGTTTTGATGATATTGACTGACTTAGAGAGTGCAAGTAAGGGATCACATGTACAGCATGAAGAGCAAAGAGGTGCATATCGTCATAGGCAATTGACTGTCTTCATATAAAACGGAGCGCATCTACAGTTGTTACCTAAGCACGGAGCTGGGCCTTTATCATCGATATGGTCAGTTTCGTGTCGGGGAGAAGTCGGCGTCGTTGACGTTGTACCTGGCCTGGGTAACCGGTCGTCAGCACGAGCGTTCTTCGTTAGCTCTTTGTAAATTGAGTGTTTAGTTCTAATCAGGGTTTTACTCCAGGTTCTGAAATTCTCTCTTTGAACTATCAGTCTATCACTATAGACATTGAACGTTAGCATCGTAGGAGCATTCGTATGTATATCAAGGCAGAGAGAATAACAGACATCTTTACAACGTGATTAACGCATAGCGTGCGTTGAAAATACAGGGGCAGATCGGAGGGGTAAAGACAGATCTTCTATAACAGACTGTATGCTACATGCAGTTACAAGAATAAGTATCGGTATTATAGTCAAGTCTAGACTGAGGTCAGCTCAGGTACCATCATGATTTTAAGGAGACAAAAGTGCTTCCAATCCCACTGAACTGACTGCATGCTGTAACTGATTTCAACATGATGCTGAATTTCAGGCACTGCCTGAAATTGAAAGTGAAGTCAGCATGGGAAATGCACACATGTTCAGCAGCTTTACTTGTCCTGATTATTCTTGGACTGATCAGCAGTCATGGTGAGTATTTTTCACATGAATTGCCATTGACCAATGTTTTTATGCCATCAACAGTTACCGGTATAAAGTATTCAAAAGAACTTTTCTTGCCTGTTTCTATGCTTCATCTGTCAACTAGAATTCTTTCTCTGCCCCACTATTAACTAACAACAGTCACACTTTGTCCTTGACCGAAAGATCGGTCTGTATCTGGTCGTCGAGAATATGTTCCATGGAGACTGCATCTGGCTTCACGGATCCTCTACGGAGGAGAGCGATAACGTCAAAAAAATAAAAGACTCCTTCGGACAGACAGATCTTTCTGCACTATTTTCATCCTAACCCCAGGCCCTGGGGCGCTCCTTGTATGCAGTTATACTGTTGGAGCTTCACATTTGGACTGGTTGCAGTTAATTTTATCCCAAATCATTCTGTAGAAAGTGCATCAGTAAAAGATTGATAATCACAAATATTAAGTCAGTCAGTCGACAAAAACAAGTGCAAGCTAGGCCGCACTACATTTGTACGTTGCATATCACATGCTTGTCTGCATGTTTTTTCTATGATGGGACACCCGTTGAGGACGGGCTGATTTTGCTACAACATGCATTTCCCATAGACCCTTGCCTGAGTATAGCCAGGACTCATCCTCAAAGGGTTAAATACAATACATTGTAATAGACCCTTACCTGAGAGTGCCCAGGACTCGTCCTCATTGGGTTCGATACAATGTATCGTGTAGATGTTTTTTAAAGGCACATGCATTTATTTTGCAGGCTGTAGCTGAAATACAGTTGCAAATTTGCGCTTTCATTATTTTTCATTCCAAGCGATAATCAAGAAGTAAGTGTTGCACACTGTCTGTTGCCTTACTGTCAATTCAATATTACAGTACAATGTGTATCTCCTGCACACATGCTTTACCACCTCCATAAACTTAGAGCACAGTTAAAGATCATATGTATATATGTAAAAATGTCACGATCGTTGAATTTCAGTTCTTCAACAGAGAAAGCTCCTTCGTGTGGGAGGGGGATAGAGGGAGATTACCCCCCCCCCCACACACACACACACACATACACTCTGCCCCTTCAGTCCATCTCTACACAAAGAAGAAGCAGAGGCAGACAGAGGTGGCAGATACTACACAGCCATTCACATTTACTTAATTTTTATGCCTCCGCCACGAAGTGGTGCCGGAGGCATTATGTTTTCGGGTTGTCCGTCCGTCCGTCCGTCCGTCCGTCCGTCCGTCCTTCCGTCCTTCCGTCCGTCCGTCCGTCCGTCCGTCCGTCTTTCCGTCCGTCCGTAATGAATTTTGTGGGCAAGGTAACTATCAAAACCTGTTGAGGTATCCTAATGAAACTTGGCATGTATGTGTATTCGGGGGTGAAGTTGTGCCTATCAACTTTTGGGTGCACATGCTCAAGGTCAAAGGTCAAAAGGTCAAGGTCAAATACATAAAATTTCACTATTTCCACCATATCTATGCAATGCCTGAAGATATTTTCTTGAAACTTAGTGTATACATGTATTACCCAATTTAGATTCTCTTGTGAGAGTTTGGGTCATGAGGACAAAGGTCAAAGGTCGAAAGGTCGAGTAAAAGTATTAAAACGTCTTTTTTTTCTCTGTAAGTTGGAAAATTGTTCAAGGTATCTTCATGGAACATAGTATATACATGTACTGACTGGCAATGATTATCTAGAGAATGTAGGGTTCATGGGGTCAAAGGTCAGGGGTCAAAGGTCAAGTGCAACACTTCAAAATTTTACTATTTCCCTCATGTTCATGCAATGCCAGCAGGATTATTTTTTTTTTACACTTGGTGTATGCATGTGTAACCTATTGTAATAGAAATTCTCCGGAGAGTTTTTTTTTCTTTTTCTTTTTTTTTTTGCCTCAAAGGTCAAACGGTCAAAGATCAAGTGAAAGTGCTGAACTAACTTTTTCCTCCATATCTCGGAAGTGGCTCAATTTATCGTGAAACTTACTGCATATTTATGCATGTTCTACCTGAAAGTGATTATCTTATGAATTTTAGGGTCAAAGGCCAGATGAACATGGTAACAATTTACTATTCAGTACAGAAATTGTACTTTTTCTCCATACCGGTACCATGAAAATTACTCAATGCATAAATGTATGAATGGGTCAAAGTCAAGTTAAAGTCCTTAAATCCCCAAATACATGCTCTCCTATTCATCCAATTACACCAAGGTCAAGGAAGGTGAACATTCAACACATTTGTGACAAACTTGTCATTTCAATATTTTGCCAGTTTTGTGAAAATGTAATCACACACTGTCCACATGTACTATCTAGACCTATTAGGAGAATCATGCATTATGGCGGAGGTATACCAGTCGCCATAGCGACATTTCTAGTTTTTTTCTTAATTTAGGGTTGACAATTGTCAAGGTACGGTATCACACCAAAAAGTTAAAGGGGATGGCTAGTAACCGATCAGTGGGAATCAGTGGGAATGCTGAGGGATGATTGTTCCAATCCTTGTGGGATTAATTTAAGAGTACATTATATATCTACTGTTGTGTGAAGATTATTTGCTTCAGAACGGTCTCATATTCAAGTAATGTGCAGATTAATGCCCCGTCACTGACCAGGGACGCTTACCTGGAAGCATTAAACTGCACATTACTTGAATATGAAACCATTCTGAAGCAAATAATTTTCACACGAGAATAGATATATAATGTACTCTTAAATGAATCCCACAAGGATTGGAACAATCATCCCTCAGCATTCCCACTGATTCCCACTGATCAGTTACTAGCCATCCCCTTTAAAGGGATGGTATAATACGTGTAGTTTTGGTTGAGATGGGGCTTCAGGTTTTCAATGTATAATGCGAAACCTGTTATGAAATATGAAAGAACATTGTAGAATTCTAAGAAGAATTCAAAGTTTGATGAAAATTGGTTTTAAAATGGCTGAGATATCCAAAACAAAGCGATCCTATTAAACAAAAATTAGGACCTACCTTTTATTGATATTATCGCTTTGTTTTTCTGTGTTTTTGGATATCTCACCCATTTCAAAATCGATCTTCATCAAATAAACTGAATTGTATTCTCTTTACCATCCGTTCATGAAGTTGTTTCTACAGTTGTAGTGTAAGTATCTCACAAAAAGTTAAAAGCTGAACTCTCATTGCAATCAATTGATTGTATGCATATCATCCCTTTAACCCTAAAAAGACTGGGGGGGGGGCCTAAAAGGCCCCCCATCGACATTTCGCGCGATTACTCTGCAACACGCAATGCTCTTGCCGCGATGCTCTATGACTTTTTTCTTTCGAGTTTCCCGCACATTTTGACACCAAATTTGTGACGCCCGGGGGTACGGTTCTGAAGTTACATAACTTTTTGTACATGCACGTGAGGCCGAAAATGGCTCAAAAATGTGATTTTGTGTACAAAGTCAATGCAAATTGATTTTTTTCACATGGTTCATATAAATATGCTTATTTTTACTCTCAATGGCTAAAATTAATTTGTTTTAGGAGTATTATGCTTCAAAAAGTGTCTGCCACAAATTTTGTAAAAAAACCAACAAAAACAAAAGGTCGAAAAAACAAAGAAATACGTAGAAATTCATAAAACAATAAAATAAATAAGAAATTGATTTTGATACCAAATTTTTTTTCAAGTGCATTTGCTAAGAATGCCACAAAGAATAATTAGACCAAAAATGAGTACTTTTGGAGCTTTATTTACTGATTTAGGTCATAGAGTCTGATTTCTCGCATAAATTAGCATAATTAATCAAAATAAAATAAAAAAAGACTATTTTGGAAAATTTGAATATACGATCTTGTAGATTACATCGCACACTACCATTGTGCAAATTTCCGCGGCGATCGCGCGATCCACGGCCGAGATCTTAAGGGGGGACCCTTTAGGGCCCCCCCCCCCCCCAGTCTTTCGAGCTACCAAAATAGCCCAGTCTATTTAGGGTTAAGCTCCCTCGTGGTGGAGGGGTATAAGTTCCCTCCCCTTCCCTCACCTCAAGGTACACATTGTAAGTAAAGAAGAAATCACTCAATAGCTTAACAAATTGATTTGTTTTCTTGGATGTCTATTTCGCAATTTTTAATGAATAACCAACAGATGTATCCTCTTCTTTTTTGATTGAATTTTTTCCAAACATTCCACCAAAAGCACACATCAGATCATTGAATTTCAATTCTAAAAATGAAAAGCTCCCTCATGTGGGAGGGGAGCACCTCCCTCCCACACCCTCTCCCCACTCGGTCACTGTACTCCCTCGCTTGCTTGTTTTCCAAAAATATTGAACATACACTGTATTCTTGCCTCCCCCCAATGATATTTCTGTAATGTAAAGCTATGTTTTTCCAAAGTAATTCTGGGGGTAGATCAAGCACAAATTAATGCCAGTCAAATTGGTGTTGATACAGTCATTTTATCTCACTGTTTTGATGCAAGACTGGTCATGGGATGTATAAATTGTCAACAGATATCATTACATGTACCAAAACACAACACTGTACTGTACATTGTGCATTATTAAGTGAAAGTTTTTTCCACTTTTACAAAGAAGCTTTTATGGCTTTTCATCTTGTGTATTTAAATGTACAACTGTACATAGTAGTCGGACTTCAGGCGTAGCCAATCACTCAATGCAGTTTAGAAGAGGAAGCATGTTAAAGTGTGCAGTATCGGTGTCTTTAGTTTCATAACCCTTTCGTTTTATTGTTTGTCCAGTTACTCCAACATAATGAGATGTCTGTTGACGGAGGGAAATGCCAAAATACATTCATGTAGTCATTGTGACGTAAATGTTTTCCATCAGCAATTATAGCTCAGTCATTTTTTTCTGTCAGATCATCTGCACTGCCAGCCGTATACACTGTATCAGATACCAATGGTGCTGTAAAGAAAGTGTGGGATCCTAAGATTGGTATTTACAATCTAAACTACATGTCTCTGTAAGATTCCACACTGGATGTGCAGACTCACTGAATGACTGAAGCGAAATTGGCACAACAAGCAAGTGAGGAAGCACAGTGACTGATCGGGGAGAGGGTGTGGGGGGGGGGGGTGTTCGCCTCCCACAGGTGGGAGCTTTTCTTTTTTAGAATTGAAATTCAATGATCTGATGTTCACTTTGGGAGGAATATTTCAGTTGGAAAACTTTCAATCAAAAAGTGAGAGGATACATCAGTTGGTTATTTATATAAATTGCAAAATAGGCATCCACAAAAAGAAATTAATTTGTTTAAATAACTATCTCTCATTTGCTTACCTTTAGGTGAGGGAGGGGGAGGGAGTACATACCCGTCCACAAGAGGGAGCTTAAAGGAATGATATCACTAGTATTGATTGCGATGAGGGTTCAGCTTTTAACTTTTTTTTTGGGAGATACTTACAAACAAGTTTATGAAATGGTAAAGAGCATATAGTTCTGAGAGGTATTCAAAGTTTATTTGATGAAAATTGATCCTGAACGCACATTACGTCCAGCGCATACCCTGTTTAAACAGTTTTTAACCATTCTCTGGCTGATGACTTTCATCTGGACTGTCCGTCCATTCCTGAGGACAGACAGTCAACTGTCCGAAACGTTGAGTCCTTCTCCTAAGCTCTTCTATACCACCTGACTAAAGCGCATCTCAATGAGTACATACAGGTGTCTCGAAAATGCTGATTGCATAATCATGCATCATCACTGACAAAGGAACTGTTTACCTAATTCTGGTCTTATTTGGCTGATGTGCATTTTCAGACTGAGACGTCTTTGAATAAACGCATTGATGATGAGAAGCAGCAAACGTCAGAACATGACTAATTTAGTGTATTTTGCTTGGAAATTATAGACCTGCTCTCTATCGCTCACACATACGACCTTCCCTAATAGTGAGACATACATGTACATATCCGATTCCCTTGCTGTCTCTTTTTACACTGGAAAAATGTGCAGAAAAGATAGAAAGTGAGATTACAAATCATAACTAGAACCGGAATTTGTCAACACTGACAAATTAGGTGATCCGATTTTTTTTTAATCAATGATTCGAGTCCTGATAGTGTAAAGTCTCAGCTACAACATGTTAAAATCTGAGAGAAATTCACCGAAGCATAAGTAAGATAGTGCTCGATAAAGAGAGTCATGTCAATTTTCACATCTAAAAAATTCCCTCCCATAGAGATAACACGTCATAACGAAGATAGAAAAAGAAGTACATATGACCTTTGACCCCACTTTGCACAGACAAGATGGCATCTGAGCAAAATGTGGTTATTTTATGAAATGATCCCTGTAACATGGTCTTTACGTGTGCAAAATATGGGAAAGATAGGACATGTATTTATCAAGATACAGGATGAAACATCTATGACCTTTGACCCTAATTTACATACCCAAGATGGCGTCTGATCAAGTAGTTGTTATTTTATAAAATAATGTTTGTGACATGAACTAAACATATGCAAAATATGGTGGTGATAGAGTATGTTTTTCTTGAGTTATTGCAAAGAAAGTTGGAAAAAGAGAGAAATATGAAAATACATCGAAGATAGGCTTTGATTTCAACCAAGTTTTTGGACGTGATCCCGATACCGTATGAAAAAATGGAGGGCACACCTACAATAGCCCAAAGTCTCAGCTACAACATATTAAAATCTTAGAGAAATTCACCGAAGCATAGGTGAGCTAGTGCTCGAAAAAGGTAGTCACGTAAATTTTCATTTCCAGAAAAACTGCACTCCCATTAAGATAACACGTAAACTGATCAAATTTGACAAGATTACTTTCAATCCAACATTACGAGGTGATGCCGTCATCTAATCAAAATGTTGTAATTATATTAATGAAAGAGCATTTAGTAAGCTACAACATACTGAAATCTGGGTGAAAATTGGCAAAGGATAAGTGAGATACGCTCGAGTGAACTTGTAATTTGATGACGTCATTTTGAAAATTTACTCTTTTTATTTTATTAAGAAATTTGATATCTTTTAATCATTTTTCCAGCATCGCCAACCCATGAAATGACATGTACAACTCATCAGCTTTCAGAATATGTAAAGAAAATTGGGGGTCACCGTCCCTCCTGACGAGTAAAATCGGATTTAAAATTGGCGTTTTTTTTGCATTGTTGCACTGTATATCGCCATTGACACGCGAGCGGAATTTCAACTTTGACGGGCCCGTATGACGTCATATTGAGTCGTATTGACTTGAAACTTGGTAGACATATTCCCTGACATTTCAGGCAGGCGATAAGAGTGAAAAAACGGGAAATTTCTATTGCATATGAGCTGTGCGTGCGTATATGCGCGCGCGCGTACGCGTCCGTAAATTTTTTTCAATTTTTCAAAAAATGCTCTAAATGGTCTGAAACGTGTGCAAAAAAAAATTTGAGCTCGATTTGAGCTTACAAATATTTCAACGCGCGCGTACGCGCACGTTTTAAGGTATAGATGAATTTTGAGAACATGAGTAGAATGCGCTTGACTTGAAATATATGTGACGTAAATTTCATTGAAAAATTCCATTCCATTAATGAGATATGATTGAGAATGTGTTTTCATATAATGACGTCATAGTGTCGTCACGGTCGACTGATCACTTTGATTTAAGTTCGATTGCCGTCTTTGGGTGAACGATACATATATGGTATAAGTTTGAAATTGATAGGAAGAGGACTTTCTGAGCTAATCGATGCACAACTTTTGGGGAGAAATAAGAAGAAAAAGAAGAAGAAGAAAGAATCCGTACAAAAACAGAAGGTGATCCGAGAGGATACTCGGATCACCTAATTATTTAGCAAAAAAAGTTAGCTTTCTCTTTAAAGAGTATTTCTGCATTCAGCTATAAAGAAGATATCTAAGCGGTGATATACTGATATGTGTCACAATTGCATATTCCTTATCTTCTGCACATTTGGTTTATAGAGTTTTCAAAGCTGCAATGTGTTTTTGCTTTGGCTTGCCAGTGGTGGAGATGATAAGATCAAAGTAGGGAAGAATGTTTAGAATGTTTTTGTGACACTTTTGATATAGACAGAGGCATGTATTAAAGGTCATGTTTACCTTTGGGAGCGGTGATTTTAAAAATGTTCAAGATATCACTTTCGATGCAGTATGTGTAGGTCATTTGCATCACAAAACATCCTACCATATAAAATGTTTGCTATAAAGCCTAAAATATAAGGAGACATCACTATTTTTCTCATTAAACCATAACTGTAGACGTCTTAGTCTGGAAACATTTTTACCATAACTATTGTTCACATTTTGTGTCCACAATACTTAACATCGATTATAATGGTTCAAATTTTTACATTGGTTGTTTCTATCTCTAAGTCACATTTTATAAATATTTTGAAGCACTAATGCTGGGTTTTTGTTTCATCTGCAAATGGTGAATTATGCCTTTAACAAAATGATGAATGTCCATCTGTACTACATTGTAGGTCCATGGTACAAGCAACCTCTCCAGGTAAATGGTGATCCAGGATTGACTGCAAAGCAATCTAATGTGTCAATTCTCAATTGATCCCTTGCAAAAGCAGTTTCGTACTCCAACACAGTCACAACCATCATATAGGAAAGAAGGCAAATTTGCAACGAAGAGAATATTGGTCTGAAAGATGGTACAATTTCCGTAATAGGCATGAACCACTTTGCTGTATACTTCGGAAGAATAACCTCACTGCTTGTAATTTGGTGTCACAGATTTAATGGAAGCCAAATCACATGCCATTATTTAGCTCACTGTATTTTTAATAGATCAATTTCATTTGCCCTTGCCTGTTTGCATACTGCCTGCGTTGTAAAGTCGTGCTTCATTATACAGTATGGGATGCAATTATGCAAACAAGGTGGCAGAGTATTCACTGCTTATTAGCTCATTTTAATGCTCACTGTCTGTTAGAGTTAATGTAGTGTCCATGAAAGCCCTTTGCATATGTACCAAAGTGCAGATACAAAGCGTGATACTATGATATTCAAAATTCTTATGATCTTATAATATTACATTTAAACAGATCTTTTTTTTTTAACAATATGACCATCTCATCACTACAGTGCACTCCCGTTTTAACATACCTGTTATACTTAAATTGAATGTCCCAAAAGTACTTTTTATATCTTACTTTAATATACCTTATTTGTTTGATTAAATAGCAAAATTTCAAATTAATGAGGGAAAATTGTTGGTCCTGGGGACTTTGTTGTCCCCGCCGAACGAGTTCGAGCAGGGGACTATGAAACGGGCTCCGTACGTGTGTGTGTCCGTGTGTCCGTCCGTGTGTCCGTCCGTCCGTCCGTGTGTCCGTGTGTCCGTGTGTGCGTCCGTGTGTGATCAAAATCTTCAATTTGCTACTTCTCTGTCATTTATGAGCCAATTTTGATTCTGTTTGCTTTATATGATAGCACTACATGGGAGCTTTGAAACTTCTACACAGAATTTCAGTCGTGACCTTTGACCTTGACCTTTGACCTATATTGTACATTTTTCTACAAAATGCTACTCCTTCGCCATTTCTAACCCGATTTCTATTCCGTTTGCTTTATGTGATGGCACTAGGTGAGGGCTTCAAAACTTCTACACAGAATTTTGACCTTTGACTTCTTTGACCTTTGACCTTGATTTTTTGACCTATATTGTACATTTTGCTACAAAATGCTACTCCTTCGCCATTTCTAACCCGATTTCGATTCCGTTTGCTTTATGTGATGGCACTAGGTGAGGGCTTCAAAACTTCTACACAGAATTTTGACCTTTGACTTCTTTGACCTTTGACCTTGATTTTTGACCTATATTGTACATTTTGCTACGAAATGCTACTCCTTCGCCATTTTTAACCCGATTTCGATTCCGTTTGCTTTATATGATGGCACTAGTTGAGGGCTTCAAAACTTCTACACAGAATTTTGACCTTTGACTTCTTTGACCTTTGACCTTGATTTTTGACCTATATTGTGCATTTTGCTACAAAATGCTACTCCTGCGCCATTTCTAACCCGATTTCGATTCCGTTTGCTTTATGTGATAGCACTAGGTGAGGGCTTCAAAACTTCTACACAGAATTTTGACCTTTGTCTTCGTTGACCTTTGACCTTGATTTTTGACCTATATTGTACATTGGCTACAAAATGCTACTCCTTCGCCATTTCTAACCCAATTTCGATTCCATTTGCTTTATGTGATGGCACTAGGTGAGGGCTTCAAAACTTCTACACAGAATTTTGACCTTTGACTTCTTTGACCTTTGACCTTGATTTTTTACCTATATTGCACATTTTGTTACAAAATGCTACTTCCGGCGGGGACATATGTTACGCACCGCGTAATTTCTACTTTTCCTTGTTATAATGGAAGTTGCCTGTATCTCTGATATGAAGCTACAATGAATGGCCCTTTTAAGGTGAGTACAAAAAACAGCTACAGTTCACCTGTGATAGCCCCTGAAATTATACAGATTTTGAGGGATCAGATCATTACAATTTGGCATTTGTGCATTGCATGTTTATTTTCTGCTCTGTAAGCAGTGGTACTGATGTGTGCGCGTTCTAGCAATACACAATACATTTTTACGAATATCAAGATTCCCTGTCGATCGGTTAGCTGATTGTGCGTACATGCGTTGCATACCGTATCAGCCTCATTCAATCTTGACGTACTGTATTCAGAAAAAATAACTATCAGTAGTGCGATCATTTGATTGAAAGAATCGGGTGATCAACTAGTAAGTTTCAAGTCATTTTTGTTTTTGTATACTCTTTGGAATTTGCACTTAAACTCCAATAAATAGAAATCAAAGTGACAAAATATTCAAATATTTTGCAGAGGGCATGTCTGAAGTACATTCTACAAATATAGCAAATATAATACTCAGGGTATTGATACACTTTAAGCGGTTGGGGACAGATTGATTTTGCTATAACACGCATTTCCTAAAGACACCTGCCCGAGAATTTTCTGGAGTTGTCTTCAACAGGTTTTTTGACAGCTATCACTATTACATGTGTGAGTAGGTAGATCACTAGTTTTGTGTGTTTGCCTTTCAGACTAAGCTTCATTTGTAAAGATAAATACATGCATTGCCTTTGGTTGTGATAACATGACCATTAGGGTTCTTCATTACAACCCCCCCCCCCCCAAAAAAAAAAAAAAAAAAAAAAAAAAAGGTACCATGGGTTAATTTCCAGTACGCATAAAAAAAGAAAAAATATCATTTTGGGCCAACTTGATTGAAAATTTTGTATTTTATTATTTATCTATTTATTTTAATTTCATTTTTATGTATTTATTTATGTTTTATGTATTTTTTTTTTTTGGGGGGGGGGGGGGGCCCTTTGTAGTGATTTCTGACCAAGTTAACTTTTTAGCTCACATGAGCTATTGTGGACGTTCATCATCTGTCATGTGTTTTGTGTCGTCTGCTGTGCATTGTGTGTGAACTTTTACACATTTTTAGCTTCTTCTCCCAAACCCCGTGATGAATTTTCATCAAACTTGTTTCTATGCATACAATGTACGCTTGATGTTGAAAGCACAATATTACAGATGTAAGTGGTGTTTTCAATAGCCTTTATAGAGCTATATTTTCAAATCGTTTACGAACAGTCATTGCTTTCCAGTTCATATCTTTGCTTCTACCCTTTATATGGTCCTTCCGTGTTGCTTGCCTCTGTTAAAGGGACATTCCAGACGATTTTCATAATTTCTTAAGCATTAACTGCTACCAGCTGTTTTCTTACCTTTATATTTGTAGGAACTGTATATGGCATTACTGATTGTGGACTGAGTCTCACTGGGGACAACTTCAATGTGACAGCCAGATGGAATGCAGTTGGAGGGGAAAATGTGACGTATATACTTAAGAGAGGCTATTCAAAGTAAGTGAGCCTTCATGGCAGTTTTGCGTGTTGGACAAGTCTTAACAATTAAATTTGTTTGTTTGCTTTTGTTTTCACACTAATATCTGGTCACACAAAATGCCTGAAAATTTCCATACCATAAAAATGTCCACTTTTACAGTAAGTGTAGTCTTACAATTAAGTGCCACACTGTGTGCATTGTGACCTTGATAGAGGAAGCTCAGACAAATAGAGATAGTGATTTTATATATATATTTTTATTTTAAATTGATTTTATATATATATATATATATATTTTAAATTGATTTTATATATATATATATATATATATATATATATATATATATATATATATATATACAACAGAGGAATGCAGGGAATGCATTAATAGCCAATCTTGATTTAATGAATAATCCGAATTTTCGAGGAACCTTCCTCTTCTTCAGGGATGACAGTGCGAATATTCACAATGATTATTAAGAGTGAGGTGTTACTACCCTGCTAGCGCGCGCAATATGTGTAACCAAAACAAAAAAATAATAGATAATAACAACAAACGCATGTTGTGCGCTTATGAGTGTCATACTCTACGTCATAATAGATAAGACGTCACACTAGGATTGCGCGCGCTGCACAAAAAGATCATGAGACAATAATAGCAATAATAGAAACGTCATGAAGGCAATGAAGTAAACATGATACAATGAAGGTGCCAATGGTTTTTTACAGTGATATGTCAATATCCCACCAGCGCGCGTAGTCTCAATGTAACCAAAACAAAGGATAACAAATAATAACAATAAACGCATGCTGAGTTGCGTGAATATATGAGTGCCATACTGTGCGTTATAACAGAGAAGACGTCACACTGAGATGGCACGCGCTGCACAAAGGAGACAATAATTATGAACGATAATAGAAACGTCATAATGGCAATGAAGTGATACAATCTGTCAAGTGCTTGTACGCATTATATAGAGAGGAGAGACGAGAGAGGAAAAAGTAGGAAAGGAGGGAATAAGGAGAGAAGAAAGAAGGACACAAGAAAAAATGTCATTATATTCATGAGGTACACTTACTCGTAACACATCAAGACTGCGCAAGTTGTCTAGTACCAGAAAAATAAATTGAAGACCTCTACAAGGGTGAAATTATCAATAGCAGAGTAGCAACTAAAATTAGTTATCGGAAGAAAGTGTATGGGCTGAGCCAGGAAAGATCTTTGTTCATGCCTGTTTCAAAACTGCGGCTCCGAACAATGGATCGCAGTTCTGCCCACTTCCTGTCTTCCGCCGATTTGTAACCCCCACCAAAGATGCAGACTTTCAAGTATGACACTCATAAGTATGACACTCATAAGCACACAACATGCGTTTGTTGTTATTATCTATTATTTTTTTGTTTTGGTTACACATATTGCGCGCGCTAGCAGGGTAGTAACACCTCGCTCTTAATAATCATTGTGAATATTCGCACTGTCATCCTTGAAGAAGAGGAAGGTTCCTCGAAAATTCGGATTATTCATTAGATCAAGATTGGCTATTAATGCATTCCCTGCATTCCTCTGTTGTGACTTTATTATTGCTATTTCTAGTACTGCCAATACGCGGAACAAATATATATATATATATACTTGATGATTCTATCCTTCTATGAAGAGTGATCAATATCCTCAAAGGAAGAGCTTTAGACAGAAGTATTGGAACAAGTTCACTCGGTTGACAGCAGGTTCATCCGTATTTATTGCTAATCGAAGTTTCATGCCACCTCCATGAGGCGCAATCATCAGGCAATGATTCATTGCCTGATGATTGCGCCTCATGGAGGTGGCATGAAACTCAGAGTAGCAATAAATACGGATGAACCTGCTGTCAACCGAGCGAACTTGTTCCAATACTTCTATTTATATATATGATTATTTTTTCTATATAATTTTGCAATTCCATGACTTCCTTGTTTTGTGACATTATAAAACAAGAAAGTTGCGGAATTGCAAAGTTTTGTGTTTCCTTCAAGCAGTGATATTGATAACTGCAAATCCAGTCACCTCAGTTAATTTCCATATGTGATTGCAAGTTCTGATATCATGGTTCTGTGCAAACATGGGGAAATTCTGTTTCCATATTTAAAACATGTGTCAGATACAATATATCAAAGGATTAAGGTTGCAAATGCCCTACCAAATGCGAGCAAAATCCAATAGTCCAGTTTGCTATTAAATTCAAATTCATGGATTTTTTTTTTTTTTTTTTTATCCCTAAGGACTTAGTAACCTGCTAGTTTCAAGAGTTCCAAATTATCTTGGTAACATGACTTGTAAAGGATGTGTTTGCACACTTGTCTAGTATTAAAGAGTCTATAGGCCCATCTGAAAGAGATCTTTTTGTCACAAAATCTTTTATGTTCATATGTGACTCTGCATCACAAAACCAACAAAAAGTCGCCAGACATGGATTTTTAGGTAAGGGCAGATTCTGAAAGAGCAGACTCTAAGCTTTAAAATGATGTATATTTATAGGTCAGCTGAAATTGAATGGACTGATTTTGCGTCAATACCCATTTCCCATTGCACCTGCCTGAGTATACTTGGGACTAGTCCTCAACGAGATAATCTGATAGGGCTTGATTGGGACAACCAGAGTTCAACACATAATTCTGCAATTCATTAATTATGCAAATTCATGCAAATTTATCTATTTTATTCTAGAAATTTACAGAAATGCATCTTCTACTTTTTACAGTGGATTTTGATTTTAGTTGTTTTATCTGATGGCTTGGTTGGGACTACGAAACTTCAGCACCGAATGTTGGAATTCTTCATAATGCAAATTTATGCAAATGTATGAAAATGTTTCAAAAAATAATGGAAATGATGCATCGTCTTCATTAAACAGTGGATTTGGATTTTGTTTGTTTTATCTGATGGGGCTTAGTTGGGACTACCAAGCTCCAACACAGAATTCTTTAAATTAAGCCCCTTCTCCCTTTCAGTGGGAGAACTCCCCTACCCCAAAAAATACAAAGAACTTTAGGTCCTTCTACCGAAAGGATTTCTCCTAGCAATTTTGGTTGAAATCTGCCCATTGGTTCTGAAGAAGATGGAAATGTGATTCTCTTCCCCTCCCCCTTGGTTATTCCCCTCTAAACTTTCACCCCTCTAGGAACCCAAGGGGGCCATCCTAAATATTGCCATTTAAACAGCTTATATTCATCAACTATAAAGGTATCTACATGTATAAAATATGCCTGAAATCTGCACCCACTGGTTCTGAAGAAGATGAAAAATGTGTTATCCCCCTTGCACCCCCCCCCCGTCTCCAAGGGGGATACCCTAGGTATTCCCATTTAACAAATTATATTCTTCAGCTAAAAAGATATCTTGAGTGTAATGCTTTTTGGTCGGGGGGGGGGGGGGGGGGGGGGCCTCCCCATGGTTGCCACATGCCCAACATGAACAACCTTAGGACCCAACCCTCTAAGGATGATCCCCATTAAGTTTGATTTGAATTTGCCCACTGGTTCTGAAGAAGAAGAGGAAAATGTGTTTTCACATTTTAGTAACCCCATCAGGTATAGGTGCACTGTCAGCACATTTTGGTAACAAATTTCTTTTACCAAAATGTGCAGTTACCGAAATGTGCCATAATAGGGTGCAACTTTTTTTCCATTTTGTGATGCATGGTCACACATAGCAGCTTAACCTTTGGACGCTTCTAGGAGGTCATTCATGTAAATGATCTGTCAAGGACATTGACTGGAGACCTGAGAGGGGGCAGGGGGCATAGTGATATTTCTGAATCCATTCGGCATCCTTGGCTTGTAAAAGTAACTTTTTCCTTATTTTTCTCTTCTTGTTACTAGTCCTGTGGTTCTTTGTAAGACCAGTGCCTTGAGTTGCTACATTGGGCAGACCTTGTTGATCAACCACACACGTGATATTGGTTACTTGGTTGTGGTCCTATCGTATGGTGAAAGCCGGTGTCTTGACAGTTACACAGTGAAAAATATTTCTGGTGAGTAATTTATAAAGTCAGTTTTGTTTTTCCATGTTCCATAATGCCAAGATTGTCTCAGCATTTTCTATGCCCCAGCTTTAAATATTCAGAAGGGTGCAGGAAGCATAAAAGTATTTGGGGTTGTCTGTCCATCTGCTTGTCTGTCTGTGCCAGATCTCATAATTACAATGAAAGGAAAGTAGAACATTCCTTTTCTTCTTATTGTTGTTTTGTGCTTCTCCTGACTCAGATTAGATTCATAGAGTGTAGATGGTGTTACAGTTTTATGTCTTGGGCCAAATCCTGTAAGGTCGAATGTCAAGGGTCACTGAACTACACTGTATGGCAGAAATGGCTCTTGGTTGTAATGGTACTTTTCATTTTTAGCTCACCTGAGCCAAAGGCTCAAGTGAGCTATTGCGATCGCCCTTCGTCCGGCGTCCGTCGTGCGTCGTGCGTCGTCCGTCGTCCGTCGTCCGTCGTCCGTCGTCCGTCGTCCGTCGTCCGTCGTGCGTCGTGCGTAAACTTTTTACATTTTCATCTTCTTCTTGAAAACCCCAAGACCGATTTTCATCAAACTTGGCAGGTAGCATCCCTAGGGGGTTAGGAACTCAATTTGTTAAAATGGGCTCCATGCCCCACCCAGGGGGCCCCCAGGGGGGCCCAAACCCCCCAAAATTAAGGAAACTGTAAAAATCTTCTTCTCTAGAACCAGAAGTGATAGAGCTAAGTTAATACTATGAGTTAGTACATTGATGACTATAGTTTCAAGTTTGTTCATGGCAGAATCAGGGGTGCCCCCCTTGGGACCCAGGGGAGGGGGGTGGGGAAGGGTTCTAATGGGGCCTAAATTGTACATTTTCATCTTCTTCTTGAGAACCCCATGACCCATTTTCACCAAACTTGGCAGGTAGCATCCCTAGGGGGTTAGGAACTCAATTTGTTAAAATGGGCACCATGCCCCACCCAGGGGGCCCCCAGGGGGCCCAAACCCCCCAAAATTAAGGAATCCGCAAAAATCTTCTTCTCTAGAACCAGAAGCGATAGAGCTAAGTTAATACTATGAGTTAGTACATTGATGACTGTAGTTTCAAGTTTGTTCATGGCAGAATCAGGGGTGCCCCCCTTGGGACCCAGGGGAGGGGGTGAGGAGGGGGTGAGGAGGGGTCCTTATGGGGCCTAAATTGTACATTTTTATCTTCTTCTTGAGAACCCCATGACCCATTTTCACCAAACTTGGCAGGTAGCATCCCTAGGGGGTTAGGATCTCAATTTGTTAAAATGGGCACCATGCCCCACCCAGGGGGCCCCCAGGGGTCCCAAACCCCCCAAATGAAGGAATCTTTATAAATCTTCTCTAGAATCAGAAGTTATAGAGCTGAGATAATACTATGAGTGAGTGCATTAATGACTGTAGTTTCAAGTTTGTTCATAGGAGATCCAGGGGTGCCCCTCTTGGGTAGGGGGGGGGGGGGTGGTTGGAAGGGTCCAAATGGGGGCCTGAATTGTACATTTTCATCTTCCTCCTGAAAACCTCATGATGGATTTTTGTCAAACTTGGCAGGTAGCATCCCTAGGGGGTCAGGATCTCAATTTATCAAAATGGGCACCATGCCCCACCCAGAGGGCCCCGGGGGCCCCAATCCCCCCAAATTAAGGAATCTTAAAAAAATTGGGCCCTTATTGTACATTTTCATCTTCTACTTGAGAATGCCTGGTCAAATTTTGGTAGAGCTGTGAATAAGATTAGTGACTGCGTGAAAGGTGAACTTGCGATACTCAGGTGAGCGCTAGACCCGCGGGTCTCTTGTTAAATTCATCTCAGAATGTCCAGTGGTACTGATAAACAATTCTTTACATGAAATGATCTTGGTGAAAGATATAAGATTGAGGTCAGGGGTCTGTCTCTACATGTCATATTTGCCCATCCCCCCCCCCCCCCAAAAAAAAAAAAATAATAATAATAATTTACAGCTGTTACTTCGGCAAGGAATGTCCAGTTCTCACATTACTTATAATTTGTTGATAGACAGAGTAGGAATGAATCAACTATCATTATCATGGATGTAATGATGATGATGAAAGGTCAAAATTCTAGGCTTTTAGAGGTCACTGTAATTTGAACAAATGTCATTTTGTAGCCAAAGCTTTAGGAATGTGTTGTCATGTTACTGTAAATGCCAAGTATTTCACGAGGTTTTTATTTTCCCAAATTTCGTGAGTCGGTGTCAGCTGCTATTCGCAAAATTAAAAACACAAGAAAATATTGACTCTGATGCCGATATGAATGTGACATATACGTGTATTACATTTTTTCCATACAGTACAGGACTCCACGATCTCGAATTTAACCACTCGGGAAATTGTCGGGAAGTCCCGATTAGCGAAAATTTACACTCTCGAAATGTATGGCGTATTACAGTACCTAGGAAAGAACAATATGAATGAATGAACACATATATTTTGTACTAGGTGTTACAAAAAAAAATTCAAATTTTTGATGCTTACTAGCTCAAAAACTATATATCACATAAAACTGTCATTGATATGAGTAATAGCTGAATAGTGTACAATTTAGTTTGAGATGATTTGAATATGAAAATCTAGATCACTTTCATGAAATCCATGATTAATTTCGAAGTTAAGTTCCAGATATTTGTCCAATTTTAACCCTCTGTACAAAACCTGGACTTTACACAGGAACTAATGTGTATGTGAGTGTATGCAATGACCCTGAACAATGGACCTTGATACCACCTGTTCAGAGCTCTGCTCCAAGGCACATGAATGCTTTATTAATTATTCATGATGGATTGCCTGGGCACTGCTAGTCTGAATTCCTAGCAAAGGGTGAAATTCATACACACAAAAAATGTAAGCACATGTTTCCACATGCTTGCGTACACCACATTTCAGAATGAATAAAGTCTAGCTGTGATAGTGGAATTTCTCATGAATAAATAATGGAGCATGCAAATCTTGGTCATTGTCTAGGACAATTGTGTGGGTGTCAAATACAGTACACACTCTCATAAACACCAATTGACTTCCGTGCAAAGTTAAAGTTAAAGAGGGTTGAAAATAGAGCAAAAATCTGAAACCTAACTGAAAAATTATTTGTCTGATTTAATGAAACTGAATTATGCTATCATTTTGAAATTGCCTCCAACTAAAATGTACACTATTCAGCAATTGCTAATATCAATGTCAGTATTATCTGATACATAGTTTTTGAAATATTAAAGATCAAAAGTCGGAAAGGCATTTTGTAACACATAATACTTGTAATTTTTCTGATGTATGGAGGGTGAATGTTAAAAAAATTCAAGACTAAGGCACCAAATTTAGCTAGAATGTATTTTTCCTGGTATTTGCTTTCATTAGGTTATAAAGTGTACATATGTTTGTGTGTGTGGAATGGGTAGAAACACCTTTATAGTGTACATTGTACTTAGAGGGTGAAAGGTCAACCATTGGTTTAGTCTCCAAGATCACTGAACTTCATCAAAATGTTCAATTTAAATGAAGATGGAGATATAATTTTGCACACATGGTAGTTTTTGTGATCACACAAGAAAGTGGGGACATCCTAGTGACTGTGCACACACTAGTATGCAACAAAGACATTGTCAAGTAATTCATATGGGTGCAACCGCTGTAAAATAGTGATGTTAATATGCGTAGATGTACATTGCTCGCATTGCTGGTTTACGTTGTATCCACTTCATGTACGTTGTACATGTGCAGTGTCCTTCAGATGAAAGATTATGATTTGCTGGAAACATTTCACTCGGTTCTCAAAAGGAAATTCTGCCTGTGTTGACTGTGTACATGTTCAAGATTAATTGATGAATGCAGATAACTGTAATTGGTGATTGCCTCTTTATAAAATGAAAACTAAAACTAGATGAATATGAGACAGCCTATATCACATTTATTAGACTGGTCTCCCATTTAGATGATCTACTGTGTGAAATAAATCTATTTCAGTCATTTAGTGAAAGTACAGGTTACCTGCAAATATGAAACACCCTTGCCACCCTTGGACAGAAAATGCATTGAATATGAGTAACATTGTATATCAGCTCATTTTGCTGCCGTCGTCGTAAACATGCCACAGTGTGATTATGTTCAAGTTATGGTACTTTGGAAATGTCAGCAGCTTACAAATAGACTCGACGATGCAATAATTCTTCAAAGAGATATTTTTATAAGTACATTATACTGCGATGTGTTGACTGCATTGTTTGAATGAACAGCTTCTTAAACCCTGTTTACAGTGAGTGAAAGGGCCAGGCTGGGCTGCAGCCTTCATATCACTGTAAATGCGCAAAAGACCAAATGCGTTACCGAAATTGGCTGCGCATTTGGCCAAGCTCTGGAGGTAGTCTTGGCTGTGGCCGAGCCCGGCCTTTTCTCACTGTAAACGCAAACCGGGCCAAATGTGGTACCAAATTGTGACCGGCACAACAAAATATTGAAAGGTTTGACTTAAAAGCCCAGGCCGAGCCCGGCACTGTAAACGGACAAAATTTGAGGGGCCGAGTACAGCAGCTGAGGCCGGGCTCGGCCGCGGCTTCGGCCCGGCCCTGCACTGTAAACGGGGTCAGAGATCCAGTTCAAGTGATAGTAATTTACTGACTCAAAGGGACCAAGTAAATGAGAAATGAGCACCATGGCTGACAAAGTAAATGTTCTTTACAATTTATAAGGCAATTTACAAAGTTAGTCTTAATGATGAGAAGCTCTTTCAGGATATGTTGTAAAACTACAGATTGATTCTGAATATGTTGTAAAAGTACAGATTGATTCTGTGTGACCTGGATGTGCATGCATGTGTCACTGTGTGTTTGCTAGACCTAATTATTATTAGCAACTGTACCGTTGTGAATTGAGTTAATGCAGCAATATAAGTAGCGCTAACATGTCAGTGAAGTTTGAGGAAAATTGGACAATCCATTCAAAGGTTATATGAATATTTGACATTTCGGTGCCACCATCGCCAGCTGAGAAGACCATGCACAGTTTCTGATGTCACTACAGGGTGAATACATAAAGGAAGTATTAAGATAATTAAACATTTTTTCATTTTCATAGCTAAGTGGAAGAATGCTTGACTACTCTTTTAGAAAGCAGGGGAAACAATATCACTCTGAACATGTGTTAGTATATTAAGGTCTAGAGGGAATGCTCATATTTTTCATTAAAGAGTGAAATTTATGGAATTCTTGTATTTTCTCTGTGTTATTGTCCATACAAAACATCATGAGCTGTAGTAGTCTTTGGCAATGACAGCATTTAAAACTTTGAAAAATTCATAACATTTGAATTTATTATCTGATTTTTGTTAAACTTTACTGATTTGTAATATTGCTGCATTCAGTATTTGGGTTTCCCCCAAACTATTAAGTGTACTGCACAAATGCAGGTTTTACATAAGATTTTGATTTAGGCAGTGCACCTCTGTGCACAACATGCACTTCCCCAAATGGTTCTTGGACAATAACCCCTTGGGATGCGTTTATCAACTCTTTTTCTCGGGCAGAAACAGGTTTTCCAAACAGCTTTCAAGGAATTTCTACGAGTTGATAAACGCAAAGCTGTTTTGAAAGCCCTTTCGGAAAGTCTTTTCGAAAGCCGCAAATTTGTGGCTTTCCAAACAGGTTTCCTAAACAGGTTTTCAGAAACCTGTTTGTAAAAACCTTTGAAGTTGATAAACGCAAAGCTGTTTTGAAACGGCTTTGTAGTATTGTACTGCAGTTACGAACACTGCACGCCTTATATGACCTCTTCTCCTTGGGTCGAATTGCGCAATGCAGCTGTGCAGTGACAGGCCAGTTATCGTGTTCGCGAAGAGTTGATAAACGCAACTATTTTGGAAGCCATTTCTAAAGGGCTTTGGAAACGGCTTTTGAAAGCCGTTTAAACAGGGGAAAGTTGATAAACGCAGCCACAGACACTTACCATAGACCCTAACCCTCGCCCCAATCCTTATCCTGACCCTAACTGAAATTCTAACCCTTATGTTATCTATTAAACCCTATCACAAACCGATATTTAACATGGGTAGTAGCATGTAGTGCCTTCACACACACAAAAAAACCCCCTGATTCTTTGATAGCATACACACAGGATTATAGTGCACAAAATTTTCTGTGATTATTTGTTTGCTTTAAAGCAAGTATTTTTTCTGCTATTGTTTTGTTTTTCTCAAATTTTCAGTCGGCCCACCAGATTTTGTTGAACCTCAGATCCAGTCCAGAAACATCAGCGTAGTGGTACGTGGTCCAGGAACTAACCTGACCTTCCCAGACCGTAAATTTGTGTGGTCAACCTCCGAACAAGACCAGCTGTACATGGGTCAGTCAGCCCTGACTGTCCAGCCAGTAGAGTGCCACATATACCTCTTCAATGCTTCAGGACTTGAACCTGTCTGGGTTAGTAATATTATCTCTGAATTTCTAACATGTTGATAGTGTTAAGTGCCATTGTTGTACGTGTGTCGAGCCCTTCCAATCAGGCCATCACTGCCGTCACATAACTGGTGACATGATTAATCTGATAGTGTGAAGAAGATATATTTTGTATTGGTATAAACATTCTCTTCCAGCATGTCAAAGAGAAGAGGATGCTCTATTCCTCCTCATTCATATGCATTCTGTTTCATTTCATCTTACAGGATCAAGTGCATTCGTAACCGTCAGTTTGTTCATCTTTTTCAAATGTTTTAGCAAGGCGTTCGTATGCTACAAAGATCATCTGGAACAGAGAACATCGAGATTACAAAGCTGAAGCCGTTTTCCGAATACACCATCAAGTCAGGCTGCAAAATCGTCAACAGAATGAGCACTCACCTCTCGTCGTTTAAGTTCACCACCCTGGAAGAAGGTTAGTGATGCATGTAGTAGGTCAGATACGCTGTATGTTTTTGCTGTAAATCAAAGGTTTCCATGCATAATACTACTCTCACATGAATAAGTATTCTTGCTGTTGAAGCCATCATTCAACATTTTTTACCTAAACTGACATCCATCCTTGGCAATGGGAGTTCAGTGAATGCCACTTTCATTGCGTTCAGACGATCACCCGCTTCGCGGGGAATGTCCCGTTTGCCAGGACTTTCCCCGGCAATCCCATCGTGTGAATGCTCGATGGGACATTCCCAGCTCCCCCGGCAAGCTTGTCTCGAGTCCGGCAGCAAAATTCTGGCGGGGGACTGACCTTGATCTCTTGTGCCGCTGTTTTCCTCGTAGGTGTGCATGCTCAAAATGTGGTGGGAAATCACGACAGGCAATTGTGTAAATTTGCAATCACGCGCCCTACAGCGCCACATACAGTGACCTAACACACAGCTGAAACCACCAGCCATGATTTTGTCCCCCTTTCAGTGGGGGATATCAATGCACGTGTGGACGGTCAACCGTGAAACTCTCCAAACTGCTCCTGCGATGCGGGGGATCGTCTGAATGTGGGGAAATTCAATTTTGTTAAATCAAAAAAGTTCTGTAGATGGAGTTCCAATTGGCTGCACTTTTTGAAACAGCTGTCAGTTTTCTGTTGATGCACAAAGAAATTCCTCAGGTGTGTCTGCCTCTAATGGTCAGGGGTCAGTGTTGCTGTTTTTCTGAACAGTATAAAGATTCATTTTGATCTCTAAAATAATGTCAGCTATATTTCCCTCATTTATTTGTTTTTATGAAATGAAATAAAACCTGTAAAGTCAAGTAATTTTGATATATATTTCACCAGTCTTTACGCAATTCTTATTCATGCATTTCTGTGTCTGTATCAGTACATGTGTATGTACCGCTCATCTTTTAAAGCATGGACTAAGAAAATTGATAACCATCAAATATTTTTGTGTGGCAGCATCGAGTATGGGACCAAAGGAATTAGACGGTTGTGACTTCATCTCTTGAACCTTTTTGGTTTAATATACCTACAAGTAGATGACTGAATAGAGTGCTAACTGCTGCGTGTCGTTACGAGAAATTCAGAAAATGTATAACTCGAAAGGTTACTGTGATAGATTGGCAGTACACGTGGAGGTCTCATTGCTTTAGATATGATTTATATTAATTTTTGTGATGGGAGGAAAAAATATTGAAAGCACTATTGAATCTGATCGAAACCACAGCGAAAGTGGACTGTGATTAATGGCAGTGAAAGTCGTAGGTGTGCAGTTGTTAATCAAGAGGCCGATATGCGTGTGTATTGAATGGACAGAAAACACAACCGGGTCGGCGTGATTTGTTTCAGACTCACTTGACTCAGCATATTTCAGTCAAGTAGATGATTAATTCTGCATTGTGTTGTCAAAGTGAGTCTGCATACAAAACACATAACCATGTGGTGAGACCTCTCGGAATACAACCCACGCACTTTTGTACACGAGTGTTCCAAAGACATGTGCTACACTCGAGAAAACCTAAATCCAATTGTAAATGTGCATTGAATGAAAGCAGCAATATAAGTAGAACACATCAGGGAAGTTTGAAGAAAATCAGACAGTCGATTCAGAGCTATACATTTTTAGCTCACCTGAGCCAAAGGCTCAAGTGAGCTATTGCGATCGCCCTTCGTCCGGCGTCCGTCGTGCGTCGTGCGTCGTGCGTCGTCCGTCGTGCGTAAACTTTTTACATTTTCATCTTCTTCATGAAAACCCCAAGACCGATTTTCATCAAACTTGGCAGGTAGCATCCCTAGGGGGTTAGGAACTCAATTTGTTAAAATGGGCACCATGCCTCACCCAGGGGGTCCCCAGGGGGGCCCAAACCCCCCAAATTAAGGAATCTGTAAAAATCTTCTTTTCTAGAACCAGAAGTGATAGAGCTAAGTTAATACTATGAGTTAGTACATTGATGACTGTAGTTTCAAGTTTGTTCATGGCAGAGTCAGGGGTGCCCCCCTTGGGACCCAGGGGAGGGGGGGTGGGGAGGGGTCCTAATGGGGCTTAAATTGTACATTTTCATCTTCTTCTTGAGAACCCCATGACCCATTTTCACCAAACTTGGCAGGTAGCATCCTTAGGGGGTTAGGAACTCAATTTGTTAAAATGGGCACCATGCCCCACCCAGGGGGCCCAAACCCCCAAAATGAAGGAATCTTTTAAAATCTTCTCTAGAATCAGAAGTTATAGAGCTAAGATAATACTATGAGTGAGTACATTAATGACTGTAGTTTCAAGTTTGTTCATAGCAGATCCAGGGGTGCCCCTCTTAGGGGCGGGGGGGGGGGGGGGGGGGGAGATTGGGAAGGTCCAAATAGGGGCCTGAGTTGATCATTTTCATCTTCTTCCTGAAAACCTCTTGATGGATTTTCGTCAAACTTGGCAGGTAGCATCGCTAGGGGGTCAGGATCTCAATTTATCAAAATGGGCACCATGCCCCACCCAGAGGGCCCCAGGGGGCCCCAATCCCCCCAAATTAAGGAATCTTTAAAATTTGGGCCCTCATTGTACATTTTCATCTTCTACTTGAGAATGCCTGGTCAAATTTTAGTAGAGCTGTGAATAATTTAGATTAGTGACTGCGTGAAAGGTAAACTTGCGATGCTCAGGTGAGCGCAAGACCCGCGGGTCTCTTGTTGAAGTTATGGTGCTGTCATCACTTGATAAGAAGACTACTGCAGTTCGTGATGATGTGATGTATGGACAACAATGGAAAGGAAACATGAAGAATATTCAACGTTTGTTCGCTTTTCTAGCATAATGACGGAGCACTTGACTTGTCTCTTTCAGAGAGCAGGGGAAATAGTATCACCCTTATGTCAGTAACAAGTCAATGGAATGTGTACTCTTTATGAAAAATGACATTTTGTGGAAATTCCTAATATTTTCTATATATTGTTGTCCAGTCTTCTTATCCAGCAATGACGGCACCGAAACTAATATTTGAATCGATCATCAGATTTCCTCAAACTTTCCTGATGCATTATGCTAATATTGTTGCTTTCACTCAATCCTTAGGTATACTTGGGTTTCATTCCCCTGTAATGTTGATGGCCCCCCCCCCCCCCCCCCCCACTGAGGTTGCCAAGGAAACATGTGACATGTCACCATGCAAGCCGGAGAGAGATTCTGAGTATTGATTTTTCTGATTGGGAATATTTTTAGTTCTCCCAGCTCCATTACATGCAACATTTTCCATGATACACAACTCCTTCTATGTTGCTGCCAAAATCTACCACAGAAATGATAAGAAAGTTTGCAAACCCAATTAATAACCTAGTATTGAAAAATAGCAGTGCATATAATGCAGTTGAGTGTGCGTGAATAAGGCTATTCAGTATCATAGCAACATGCATCCGGAAAAAAAGGCAAGAGTTTTATATTCTAAAATGATCTTTGATATGTGGTCAAGTTGTGGTGAAAATATCCAAGGTCAGATTTTTAAACAAATGGCACTTTTTGGTTTTATCACAGATTTCCTCATCCAACAGTTTTTTTTCCTCCATCCAAACTTGAATGTCTGCAACTTTATGGAGGCAGTTTGATTATGGGTTACACATAATTTGTGAAAGCCTTGTTTTTTGTTTTTTTCTTGTGAACTTTTCTACTTAACTGATATTTGCAGTAACAAAGTCACACCGAAATATATTTTGCCTAATATTTGAATGCAGCGTATGTCAGTGGATATTGTATGGAATATGCAGAATATAATCAGTTACAAGCAACTCCAGTACATCCGTATCAGCCACTGTGATTGTTGATCAAGAGTTAACAATAGATCAACGGGTAGTTGCCTCACGGGTCGAATTCACAAAAAAATGGGCATGAGATAAAATGTTATGCCTTAAGTGCGGTAGTTTTAACATACATGCCCATCTGCAAGGTAAACCAAAGCATTCAGAATATTCCCATTTCCACCACCCCTTGGTTCGAGTCTGAAGCAATGGGACATGATTTTGGAAAATTTTGTACAGTCATGATGAAATCTTGTCCTGACCATGCTTGATGTGAGATCTCATTTATCATTACATTGCAAATTATTATTTTTTTTTTTTCAAGGCAGCTTCTGAAGTAATTGCCAAGCTTCTTCATCGTGCCATTAATTTTGCGTTGACCGTTTTAATATGTGTTTGTTGGCCCAGTTCCATCGAGTGGCCCGTCCCTCCTGAAGCTAAGCTCAAGTGGACAAGGATGCGAGGATCGGGACAAGAGAAACGTTACCCTCACTATCCAGGTAGGAGCTGAGTTTAGTAGTTACCAATTAATCACCGAGGGAATAAAGGAAGCAACAGCACACAAAAAAGTCTGTGCATTCCTTCATGATTGTACTGGACACAGATTGTCATAGAAAGCAAAATCATTTCTGTGTGATCAGCTCACCACTTTTAGTTTCGGTCTGCAGTTTAGAGATTGTTTAGTGGTATCGTTGGCCTTGAAACTTTCCAGTTATGATCAGGCATCTTGTGAAAGGCGGCTATTCACGACTAGATCCTCTCTTGGACTACATAACAGCTGGTGAGGTGAGGGGGAAGGAAGCCACTGTTAATGTCCCTGTCGCGGGCCAGAAATGCCACTTTCATACAATTTGCCACATTTCCAGGTCTTGTCAATATTGTGCAGCTAACTCCGATGTATTTGAAATCCGTTTTAAGATGCTGGATTGATGGAAAGGCGTCTTTGCCAAAGTGACCAATTCTTTCAGAAATGATACCTGTCCTATCTAGTTGAGGCAGTCATCTAGTAGGCCTACATTACTAACATTGAAAGAGCTTCTCATGTGTGCATAGTGTCTTTGAAGTGTTTCGAATGCACCTCTCAGAGATTCCAATTGTTACTTCTTTGCAGTATTTTGTTTTTGTTTTTTGTTTTTTGGTCAAAAATACTGCAGGTTTTGTGAAAAATACTGTTTTCCCCAAATTGTCTTACCACTCATGTCTATGGCAGGAAAAGTAAAAATACTGCTTTTCCACCAGAAATACTCCTTTTGAAATTCGTTTGTTTGCTTGATTGTTTGTCTGTGTGCAAAATAACTCAAAAATTGTTAACAGATTTGGATGAAACTTGCAGGAAAGGTTAAAAATGACACAAGGAACAGATTATCAAAGATGAAATCATCCTTAAAATATTACTAAACTTCAGATGAAAGAAAAAAATATTCCCTACGGAATGATACAGAAATTACAAAAATTGGATGAGAAATAAGGAAGATATTACATTTTGAATTAATAAAAAAAAACATTTCTTGACCAGTCCTTATTTTTTTTTGTCATTTTTGTATTGTTCTGAAGGGAATATTTTTCTCTTTCTTTTGAAGTTTATTTTTTTTGTGGATTTCCTCTTAAAATTTTGGTTGTGATCTGGGAATTTGTATGGATTTTTGATATTTTTATATTTTGGTAGGGAGGGTAAATTAACTTGGGAGTTTAAGCTGCGCAGTCTTTTCTAAGGTTTGTATACACACACTAAAGTGTGTGCTCTACTCAGACGAGGCGCCGCTCAGCTGGAAACCTGATGATGTAACAAATGGCTTCTATATTGGAAAATCAGAGATTTTCAGCATGCATATCATATGTACAATTGTATGAGTGGAAATCACAGATCTCATTTTGGAGAACAAGATCAGTGACGGAAATGAGCTGCTTGATGGAGGTCTGCACTGTCAGAGTGCTTCTCTAGTTTGGTATATTCACCAGTACTGTTGTTGAACAAAGTGTAATAGTGATGATAGTAATGGTAATAGTGATATCAGCCCTACCACAACTTCCTCCCTAGTAAGAGTACCAGTAGTACCATCACTGGTACTGCTACTCCAGAGGTGTACTCTTTTAAAACAGAAATCCCAAAGGTACTTTTTTTTGCAGCATAAAACTTTCGCCAATTTTTTGTGTGCATTTTGCTTTCAGGAATCTTGGCTCCTTGCAAAATTTGTGAAAATTTCACGCATGCCAAAAATTTGTGGTTTTTCAGTAGTACAAATCAATTCCAGAATTGAAATTTAGTTTGTGGACAAAAATGAGTGTGCAAATGGGCATCTATTATTTTCATTTTATTTGCAGTGTTGCAGTACAGCACTGAATATTTCATGTTCTTGATCTTCAATTTGTTGTGACTTTTGAATCATATGTTACAATGAAAGTGCTTTGTCCATACTTCTCTCTGTCTCTGTCCATTCTATAGCCACCAAAATCAGAAGATCATAATGGTATCCTCACCTTCTACGAGATCCGCTACTGCCCTGTGCCAGTCCAGGGCGGTAGGAACTGGACCCCTGTGGTCTTACCGATTCCGTCCCCAGTCCCGCCATTGACCGAAGTGGTCCTTGCCAATCTGTCCCGATGGGATTCCTACGAGGTCATGGTCTACGCCAACAACTCCAAGGGCGGCGCCCCGAGCTCTGTGCACACTGTTGATCCGCTCAAGCCCAGTAAGCAAAAATAAGCCCATAGAGATCCACTGGCCGTGATATGGGCCATAAAGCATGATATTATTAGTATCAGTATTATTATTGTGATTATTATTGTTATAAAAATAATGCTAATCATAACAATAGTAATCATGATAGTGATGATGATAATGATGATTATCATTATCATGAAAGGAAAAAAATGATAGAAAGATAGGGGATTTACTCAAATGGTAAGTGGTTTGTCCGTTTTTCAGTGTTTGGCTCTATCAAGGCCCACCTACATCAGCCAAGGCACTATTAAATGTGAAGCATTGATTGCGGGGGGAATGAGCTAAAGCCCCCAAATTAGGGAGTCTTTTTAAATCTTCTCTAGAACCAAAATTGACAGAGCTAAGTTAATATGATGAGTAAACTAGATCCCATCAATCCCATCAAAATCCCCACACAGTGAATAGTGAGCCTTTGTGGGTTTCACTAGACACTTAACTTATTTTTTTATTTCTCATTTTTTCTTGTAATGTACATTAGAGTCACAATATACAGTAAAACTTGTCTAGAATGGCCATTGAAGGAGAGTTACCAACAAAGTTGTAGTAACTGGTTACTCTGTTCAGTACCTCCAGTAAACTGTTATGTACAGTCGTTTATTCAGTGGAAACCAAATTTATGGTTGCTGGTCGTGTTAGGCAGGTGGTTGCTATACGCCAGTTCGTAACTACACATTTTTGTGGTTGGTATGGACAGGTGGTCATTATGAACAGGTGGTGGCTTGAGCAGGTTTAACTGTACATGTACATTGAGATTACACATGCATCAAACTGTGTGGCTACGTGATTTCTGTCTCTTCCAGAGGAGGGTGCCGCCGATTCTCGCCCGGCCAATAAAACCACGCATGAAATCTCACCCAATTTGTGGCTATTGGAGTGGCTGCCCCCATGGTCCCAGGATACCCGAGACTGCATCATGAACTACGCAGTGCAGGTGGACAATCGGCATGTCGCCACGGTGAACACATCTTCCTACCGTTTGGACCTGGATGAGATGGGTATCAGCGGAGACACAGATGTGAAGATTAATGCCATGATTTACAATGGAACTGGCCCTTTTGTCAAAGGGACCCCGTTGGAAATATCCATCGGTAAGAAATTCGTCTCTCTCTTTTCTCTGTTTTCATTCCGAAACATTTCTTTTCAGTCTTTGGCCAAACCAGATTTTCCTGGCGACTAGGATTTTCCTGTTTAACCTGTCGAGGACAGGCTGATTTTGCTACAACAGGCATTTCCCATAGACACCTGCCCGAGTATACTTGGGACTCGTCTTCAATGGGTTAAAGAAGAAATGGACAAAGTGCTAAAAAACGTTTCTCTTCTCTATAGAAAAATATCAATGTAATTATGACTGATAGCTTATTTCACAAATTTTTCATTTCCACTGATATTTGCAAAGATTAGCAACATGCCGAACTACAGCCCCAAATAACATCAAAGCAATGTGTAACATGTCCATGGTGAGAAAGTACTAACTGTGCTTCGTTAGAAGGGATTATCCTCATTTCTTTAAATTCCATTGCCGTGATTCTCGGTTTTGAATTTAACCACTCTCAAACTTGTCTCACCAAGTCCAAATCATGAAATGTGCTGTGTTAGTGCATGGTTGACTTCAGTTGAGCTAAACTCAGACATAGAGACTGTAAAGATTTGGAGACTGCATGCCATACTGTTAAAGCAAAAAATATCCTTAGCATGAATTTTTTGTCGAAATCGAGCCAGTGGCCATTTTCGCGGCACGAAACTTTCATGAATTGCTGCCGGCATTCAATGCATTCATAGTGTAGACAAGAATTTTCGCATGCATTTTAATTTCGCAAATCTTGGCGCTCATGAAATTGGCAAAATAAAAATGCATGCCAAAATTTCTGATGTTACAGCACAAGTTTGTAGGTGAGCCAAATGGAAAAAAAGGCCTAAAGCTTGTCGAAGCCTAAGGTTTGTCGAAGCAGGTTTATGCCTTATCATTAACTTGACTCTCATACATCATACAGTGGCACCACCTGTTCACACCTCTTTGTCCTCCCCACTATCTCACACCCACTCCACCCAAGAATCCGATGAGGCTGGAGCCCCCAAGATCAGCACCATCACCATGGGTGTGGTCATTGCGGTGCTGGTGGTTCTGGCAGTCATCTTTGCCGTGGTGTTCCTCCACTACGGGCCCCGGGTGACGGAGTCCTTCGACATGAGCAACAACCGGATCCTGGTAAGGTCTTCGGACTGCAACCTGGCAGTGCGTAGCACACCGACGATTACTTCAGTGCGGGGGGAGTTTAGGCCCCCTTTTGTGCCCTGTAGACCGCGGAGAGGGCAATATGACCCCAAGAGTGTAATGAATAAAAAGTAGGAACTGAGATGGAAGTAAATGTGAGCAAAGTGAGGCGAACAACGTTATACAAAGTGTTCAAGTGTCATCTGAAAGTCCGTTGTCATTGACATCTGACTTTCACTAGCTTGATTTAAAATTTCAATGCTGTATGTCCAATACATGGAATAATGTCTCTGAATTTGGGTTTGCAAAGTAGATCAGGTTTGTCGTGATCCTTTTCAAAACCCATCAAGGATATCGTACTTATGTACTTAACTCCTGGGCAAGTACTGTTAGTCAAGTTCTTTTCTGTCGCTTTACTTTATTTACGTCTTGAACGGAGAATGAGGGTAGTACTCTTTTGGTGTGAAGCGTGCTCGAGAGAGCGCCCTCATTGTTCAGCTGACACACAACTGATGTCTTGTGAATTCTCCACAGGAAAGTACCACTGTAACTACGTACCATATACAAGCCATGACTGTGTGGGGCAAACTGCGTGAATGTGTCTGTAAATGATTGACGAAACTGGGGCAGTAGCCAAGAGGAGTCTACTCACAAGTCAATCTTTGAGTTTCCCCACTTACAAACTAGAGATGTATTGTATAGACTTAAAGATTCATGATTTTTTTTTACTGAGGATCGGTAACAAAGACAGTATGTGGGCATGCAGTTCCAACAAAGTACAATTTGGCAGATCAAATATACAGAATTCACCCAAATTTGGTTTATTTGGGTTATTAACTTCGATAGTAATTATTAGACAAACAGGAACAGTGTTGAGGGAAATGAAGAAAAAGAAAAGGCTGCTCACAAACCGTATCATAAGAATATATGTGTGTGTGTTTACTCCTTGTTTTATTAACAGACCAATGGAACCATGTGAAATTGCTTTGTGTTTGCAGAAATCTGCAAAGACCATGGGAGAACAACATCCCAAAGCACCTCCAGAAAAGGAAGAATTTGATGTGCTTCTCCATCTCCCACCTCCGCATCACCCAGAGAGTGGGGACGAGGTGGAAGAAACGTCTCTCATCACAACCAACGCCTCGCCCCCGATCACCACGCAGGCAACCTCGCAGCCTCCTACCCCGCTCGAGACGTCACCTGCCTCAAGTAGGCCATCTAATAGGTCCAACAGCTCTGCCGGAGACAGCGGCGTTCCCATGGAAACGGAGAGGGGAGAAACCTCATCCGACGAGGAGGGCCACGGTACGGCCTTCGCCCCTCTCTTGACCCGAGAGGACTCCAGGATGAGCTGCAGTGAGGACAGTCTCATCTCCAGTCCGGCGCCCTCATCCGGCTCCTCTGGCTACGTCAGTTACCCACCTCTCAACTGGGCAAGCCTGGCTTCCCGGGTGAAAGAAGTCAGTCCGTACTTCTCCCACAGTGCCCTCAGCAACAACGTGTGTCCCGTCGCGGTTGACGTCACGCCCAGATCAGAGACTGAAGTGGTGTTTGAGGGCGTTACCGTTGACAACTGCAAGGAGATGGAGACGGAAGCTGTCCAGGAGAGCCTGACTGTTGAAGCAGTGGGCAGGCAGCTGCAGCTGAAACTCCAGCCAGAGGATGGGACCAAGCTCTCTGCCGTTAGAGCCTGCAAGGCTCACTACTCGCCAGATTCAGAGGGAACCAACGTCAGCCTCTCCCCGTCCGACGCCGAGATGAGCGACGGCGTGGACAGCTACACCAAGCTGTCGCGCCCCAACACCCCACTCTCTCCGAGGAGTCAAGCCCAAACCGACCCGGAGCCCAAGCTTTGGGCAAAGGAGTGGGCTCGTTCGGCGCAAGAACTCCCGAAGCAAACTGGACTGTCCAACGTCGGCTGACCACACCCAGTATTGTAAATCAAGAAGGCAGAAAGAGTGCTCGTGTATGATGTACATGATGTAGCATTCATCTCAACCAAAGTGTGCTAAGAGCAAGGGTTATTGGGTGCTTGCAGTTTAGCAGCCTTCAGTCATTCCTTGCCTCTTTTTCCTACTCGGATGTCATTTCATCACCCACAGAAGGGTGTTGGAAAGCTGCTGCAGAATTGAATGAAAAAACAGAAGTAGAAACACAAATTCTGATAGCAAACTGATCTCACAGCAGGTGATAATCTGGGTAAGGTGAAATCATTTTTTGACTGTTGCTACACTACTCAGGTAATAATCATGACAGACAATCCATTATATTTCAGTTTGTTGTATGTGCATATGTACCATGTCTACTTCAATGTTTCGTGCACTTTTTTTTCCTGTGAAAATCTGATGGAATCTCGATTAAACGACATTGACTCCCAGATGGGTGATTTGCATATCAAATTGAAGAAAGAAATGTAAAGGCTATGCCTGAAATATATCGAAGGTGTTCCGCAAATATTCATGCCGTGGATCTTCACAGATCAATATTTTGATTATAGTGCATGCTGCAGGCAGGTTCTGGAGGAATTTACGTTATCCGCAAATAACAACTAGGTGTGCTTGGGAATGCCACCAGGAATCTGGATGACAATGTGGCAACGTGAATACAAGTCGTCTGAACATTCCTAGATGTACTGGCTGTGTGATGTGTTTGATCGGGGAGGTGTTATAGAAGGAGACGAAACCGGAATATCCCCTATGTATCAATGCTCCATGGTGCGGAGACAGTTCGTGGAAGGTGTGCTAGTGGCGTCATCGACGTTTTGCTGTGTACAATTTGTACCTTTACAGGATGGTACATTTGCAGGTGCCTTCTGCAAGCCAATCAGTACAGAATTTCCTAATCCATCTGTCAAGTGACATGAGATTCTGTGAATTTCCCTATCGCATGTAACTCAAAACTCACTGGGCGGCAGTGCTATTTAATTTCTGCAATAATGTGTAGACACTGTGCCGTGCAGAGTATGAGCTCTATTTGATCATACAAGAATAGCATAGAGCACTGTATCTCTATCTCCAAACCGCCATAATTTTGTAAATTTCTTGTGATAAGAAATTTCAAGATATGAACTCTGAAAATGTATTGCTATCGTGAAGTTGCATCGTTTTATTCATGATAAAAAGGCAAGAATGAGATGCAATTAACACATATACGGTCTGCCTGCTGCATAGGAACTTTACATTACCGGAAGTGCACAAGTTCACACCGAAAGTGTAACTGTGCTTGATTGCTGCATGTTGCGCGTGGGCACATAGGATCACCTCATTCATTTGCACATAGCGTACAGCTAGCGTATGGACCTGGCCGCTAGTGACAAAATGTTTACATTTATGTGTGATAGGGAGAATTCTATGCATTGTCATCATACTACAGTATGCAGCTTCCACATTGGTTGGCCTGGATGGGGTTCATACAAGAGGCATCACAGCCAAATATGGCAGGATTATTCACATGCCAGTGGAGTAGTTTGTTATATTATGGATGAATGGGTTGGCACATACCAACATCAGACCTTTTTTGTGTGTGTTTATATATTTTTCCTTTTACATGCTCTTTTTTTCTGGCATAAGGACTGACGAGTAACAAACAAAATATTCAAGGACTGGTAAAAATTATTATGTTTGGTTGGAGCCCCTTTGTACCTCTTCCAGGAATAACTACTTCACCAGTGAGGGCAGAATGTCATGCATTGTGACTCTTTAGGACTCTAGCCTTTGATACAGCACCAAATAAATGAATGGATAAGTAAATAGAAAGAACACAAACACAAACAAACAACCCCCACCCCCCCCCCCCCCGAAAAAAAAGGGGGGGGGGGGATAGCAGAGAATGCCTTTTTTTTTTTTTTATATGTGGCAATGTCCCAGGTGGTTATGAAATGAAGAGTGCACTTACCTATCTCTGTTTGAGATTTTTATGCAGGTAGCACATTGTGTGTAATAATAAGCAGACCACTATTGATGCAGACAAGAGCTTGCGCATCTCTTCATAAAGGATTGTGTGGTTTGGGCAAATTTAACAATAAGTGCAATTATTTTCACAGTGAGGTGCAGGCATGTATGTGTGTGTGACGCACCCTTTTCCTGTGCGTCAGCACATGTGTGTGGCAGTTACAGAAAAGCCGGGGGCTGTTCTGAATTGATTCTAATCTGAGAATATATCTTTACAAGATCGGCAAGGGTGAATGTTGATGATCTGAGTAAAGTTTACAGTGATTGTCAGAATGCTAGTGTTATTTGCGGGCGTGCAAATGCACCATCATCATTTGGAACACATGCCAAAAGGAAATACTGTCATCAGTCACTCCATATGCACTTGTTTTCATTCAAGAGAACGTAAGATGTTTAAGTGTGCCTGTGCACACAGTCAGTGGCCAGTAGAAAAGTATTGTGTATCCCCTGGGTCTGATGACACATATACAGAGCTGAACTACATAATTCAGAGAGTGGTGGTCTTCAACGGAGCCCATACACATAAGTAAGAAAGTTGATGGGCATTATGTCCGTAGTGCGTCATCCAACTTTGTTCAAAGTATGTCATGTTTGACACTGTATATATTTCAAGTGCTTTCACATTCTAAAAGTATTTTTGAATGTGGGCCCTGAATGAGGACTTTGAAGAGAGAGAGAGAGAATGAAAAGTGTGTCTAACCTATGGTGTATGCAGAAAACACGCAGTATGTGACTTAAAAGTGTATCATATCTGCACTGTATTATTGAGGTCTTTCAGTATGATGATTACTTCAAAGATTGTAGTGCTTGCTTCTAAAGCTTCCCAGTGCGATTATGGTATAGAAAAGAAAAAATCATTTCACCTTCATCACAGTGTTGTTAATCACAAGAAATTGTAGTATTGTGTGATGCAGGGGAAATGAATGCAAGGATGAAATCATTACTTTTTTATGATTACTGTAAAACATAAATGTCAGTGGAAATAAGATGCTATTTGCTCATGCCTTCCAGTGGAGCATAGCAAATTACCCAGTCTGTTCCATACTTTCAGATGCCGATGTACATAAAAGGTATGCACTAATCTGCAATGTAACATTTATTATCACATGCACATCGTATCAATACAGAATGTTTACATGTGGAAACACACATCACATCACAATCCCATGATACATAAATCACGCACTACAAACCTACAATGACAAGCTTGTTCAATTTGAACAAAAAAAGAAAAAGATGTGTGTATATAAATTTGCTTTTTCCTGCACTTGGTATTAACTTCTTGATACCAGACATATGCATTGGACCGTACATTTTGTACTTGCTGGTTTGGGCATGCTTGCACCATTCACCACTTGTAGTGTTAGCGAGTCGTTTGATGCCATTCGTTCGCACTCAAATCAATCATAGAAAGGTGGCAAATCTGGTCCGCCATATTCTTGTGGGTTGAAAGGATTCTCAAAATTTTGCCTGCGGCGGGACATACATCAAATAGATGTGCCAGGCTGGGTTGTGGAAATCAATTGAAAGTTGCTCCAATAAAAAGAGTACAATTGTACATGTAGTTTCTCTAAAGTCACACTTTCCTTGCAAGTCTAATCAAAGAAGAATCTATTTCATCATACTGGTTTACATCATCGGAGACAGGGATAATCTATCCCTATTCTTTCTACTGAATTGAAAAAGAAAATAATCATGTTTCTGTCTATATGAAGGAAAGTCAAATAGTACGATGCAAGCAACATTTTGGATATCTTTACTAGGGTGAATATTTTCCACAGGGCAAGTCGACTGAAATCATTCGGATGTTAAAAATTACTGTCAGTAATATTGAAGCGTTTTATGTTAATTAAGAGGATTAATTGCTGGAACACATTATCATTTCCCCTCTACAATAGGAAATGCACTAATCTGCTAGTACTTATCATAGTTGGATCACATACTATGATTTTCCGAGGTCGTGCCGGAGAACTTTATCAATGAATTGTGCTCTGTTTGCCAAAGTACTTGTATTATTAGCAGGACATACTTCCAGTCATGTATTCAGTTTCTACTTCTCCTTCTTTGTAATGGGCAATGATTATATAATTTTTTTGAAAATCACCCCATTTTCAGTAGATGGATGGTTTGATTCTGTTGTCAAGGGCGACACTCTCTGTCTTGTCTGCTAGATGGAAATTATCTGTTGGCATGAAATGATGATTGTTTAATATTTATATTTATTCAAGCAGTCGGTGTATATACTTCAAGGTGATCTGTATACTTCATTCATTGTTTGAAGGTGGTCAAAGAATTAGTAAAATCTGTACCAGTAGTCGGATTTAAAACTAAGGTGTCTTTTCTTTTATGATGAAATGTTTACTCTTCATTCCAGCCATTCCATTCGCTTTGTATATTTGTTAATGGTATTGTTGACATTCTTATATAATCCTAATGGTGCCTTATTCTTTATCTTTTTTAACAAAAATGGTATTGTTGACATGCTAATAATCCTAATGGTGCTTTATGCGTCAATCAGTGCCCATGCTGGAGTGTTTTCTATGCCGACTGGCACAGATTTCTGGATGTGAATTGTAAATGAATTGAGATCACCTAACCCCTATTGTGACACCGTGGCCTTCCTGTTGGACTGAGGCATATTGCTGCTACACGTGATGAGTAGGCTTGTAAGCTTTACACTGAGGTCAAGCTTGGATTGATTTCTGAATGCTGATTAAAACAGCTTGGCAAATTTCACTACATGTAGGGGACTACAAAAATGGCACTCCATTAGTGGCGGATCCAGGGAAGGTGCACTGGGGCGCGCCTCCTCTATATTATTCGTTAAAACAAAACAAAAAATAAAATGAAAAAAATGGGGGGGCGTGCACCTCCCCCCTTAAATTTTGTAAAGGCACCTCCCCTTTACGGAATTCCTTGATCCGCCCCTGCTCCTTTCTCTCAAAATCTGCAGATTATTTGCACTTCATTCATGTGGCTCGGTACGTGTAAATGAATAAAACTCTATGCATGTGCATCACATATGCACCATATTTGTGACTTGGTATTGTACAGTCAAACCAGTCTTAGCTACCACCTGTTTATAGCAGCCACCTGCCATGTACAACCACTAAAACCAATTCCCTCCAAGAGAAAAAGCATGTTACAAAGAACCTGTCCATAGTGACCACCTGTCTATAACAGCCACTTTTTTCATCTCCTTTGGGTGGCCGCTATAGACAGGTTTGACTGTATAATTGTTCGAGCTGTTTTATGACTGTGCTTTCACACTTAATACAATGTATGTTGAACACATTATACAATGAGCATTTGGTAAACAGTGCCCCAGCAAACATTGCCTAATTTCCTTAACACTTATGAAAACAGAAACATTTCTGGAGTGTATGGGCATTGTCATGAATACTTACTTTCTTGGTCTAGTTTTTATATCTGCTGTAATCTTTTGCATTATGTTAAGCATATTTATTTATCAAAAAAGTATTGTCTTATTTATTAAAAAAGAAAATGGGGTTAATTGTTACATATGAATAGAAAGTGTTGCAATATTTTAGTTGTGTGTTTATTATTCTGTCTCCATGTTTTGAAGAATGACATTCTTTCAGATTCTACCACGATGATGAACATCTTCCGTACTAATGAATGAATACTTTTAATAGAATGCAGTTATTTACTGTATTGATAACAGGAAGTTGTGAAGGTGATAATGTAGTTCTGGTAGTATGTTATGCCTTTGTTACCTTCATTCTACAAAAACAGTATGACATGTAAGTGTTTTCCTTCGTATGATTGTGCAAATGGTAGCTACATATTATGTTGTCAGGTAGCTTCAGGAAAGTCTTAGTATGGCACTCCTAGTTGTGATTCAAGTTTTATGTTGCAAACTCCAAAAGATTTATTTCCCGTAGTGGATAGTAAACAATGAAGTGGTACCCAGGCATTTGTATGTCCATTTGTGACTCACAAAAGACATAGCATGGATTTGCCACTGCAAATTGGCACAATATAAGAAAATATTTCAACACATATTGCACATAGTGTAGAGATGGAAAGAGCACACAGATTACAAGAACTAACAAATTTAACAACTCAAAGGATGGTGCAACTGGTTGACAAAATGCCCTTCATCGATCAATGTAAATAAACACTTATTATTCAGTGCTAAAGTAATACAGTACTAATAGCCGTTGGAAAAAGATCATAGGCATACATACATACTCAAGTAGGACTTGAGCCCAATACCTCCTGATTGCTAGATAGACATCATATCTGCTAAACTATGGAGCTTCCAGCCGATATCCAGTTATGGATTCTGATCCCTTATAGCAGCGGGTACTGCATCCCAAACTGGTAATTCATTCAAGTGAATTATACTTCTATCATGGCTAGTACCCAAACGCTGAATAATCGGTGTTTATTTTTGTTGATAAAGGATGATTTGTCAACCAGTTGCAAAAAAAAAAAGAAAAATGCAAAGAATCATCAATTTGAATCAAAGAATATTTTCTCACCTTGTGAGAGAACAGTTTTTCATGTAGGTACAATTGTAGATTCCAATGATTTCTACATGATAGTATTATTCTAATGTTTTGCACCTGTGCACCAAAGGCTACATTAAAATGTATACTTCCCATGCCTAGAGGTATGAAACTAACTAGAAAAGAAAAACAAAAACAAAAACGTCACTGACAGTGAATACACATCTGTTGAAAGTCGGTAGATTAGCTATATGCTATTGTTTGGAGTACCACACAACTTGAAAACATTGAGATATAACGTGCCTTTGAAAAAGAAAAAATGGTCATACAGTGTACGTGTAGGCTGTCTAAACTGATATCTTTAGACTATCTTAGTTTGAGAAAGCAATATTCCTCAAGACATAACACTCTTCAAATTACCTTGAGGGGGAAAATAAATTTCTCTCCTTACACTTTGCTATCAAAGTTTTTTTTTTTTTTTTTTCAAGAAAGTGTTTTTATTTCTTCTGTCTACCACATAGGTATAAAGGGAATAATAGCTCTTAATTTGGATTTCAACACAATCCTTCCATTTAGGTAATGATGAGAATCTATATTACTCCTGTCCAATTTACCTTATATCATTGGGCTCTGGAATAAGTGTTGTTACAAATATTTCTCAAAGCTACTATGATATACTTTGGAATGAATTATGTGTACAAATTTTGTCAAACTGTACAATCCTGGTGCTATACTATGACAACGAGTGCTAAGTGGTGGGTAGTGCCATATGGAAGTGGAACTTCAACTTCCACAGCCAATGGGTCAAAGGTCAAACGTTAAGAGGTGGCATCTGTCATCTCTTGCTTGGAAGTTCATTCTCACTTGTAGAGTCCTCTGCAATCATTTTTTTTTCTCCAGCAGAATTTGATTCATTTCACTACATGTTGCTGCATTAGATGAAAGTATTCAAGAATTGTAAAGCACAAGTCTGGAGACACAATACATATGGATTTATTTATGTTTTTTGTGGAACAAATTTGTCTTATAACTTTGATTCCACCCATTTTGTCTGGTAGCAGCATTTAGAATATGCATAAACCCTGCCAGACTATAAGTTTCCCCCTCTCTTTTTCTCAGTTATTCCATAGTATGTACACTTCTTCGTAACTGATCGAGATAGTCTATGCAAATTTCATTCAAGAATATGAGCGAGAAATTCCTTCATCGTGTCTTTCACAATTTGTCATTCTTATTTATTTCTGTCTGTAGAGGTAGGGGTGGGTACACCCAAATTCACAGATCTTTAAAGTACTGCACTATTTATTGATTGCGACATCTTGTGCAAAGTCATGCACTTGAAAGAAATCGAAGAACGATTACAGTTTTGTTGAAAATAATTGCAGTTATGTAATGCTAGTTTTTCTACAAACAAGGCATATTATGCCACAAGTTGACAAGTATATATCTTTTCATGTGGTCTTGTTTTCCATTCATTGTTGACTTTTCACTTTGCCGTGCAAATGTGGTGTCTATTTATAATTGTGGGGCTAGGAATTATGATACAAATCACTTTTGTTTTATGGCAAATGAATATTACAACATTGATGTTGTAGTCAAGGAGACAGAACATCGATAACCTCTGAGCCACTGTATCCTTCCTAGAGTGTGACAGCTGCAGCAATACAATGACATGGGAAGAGGAAAATATGAGATAAAACATGTAACTAGAAGTGCTTTGAAGGTGCAACCCTCTGCCCTGGGTCATTTGTAGTGTCACCAAAGCCAGAGAAATGTGCATGCATCCTTTAAAAATATCCGGGATCTGAATAGAAATCTGTACCACGACCAAAAACTAATCGCCTGACCCTCGATCTTGCCACAGTGGACCAATCTGTTAAGATTCATCAAAATCTTTTCATCAAATTTTGTCAGTAATATTGCTAACAGACAGAAGCAAAGGCTGCAAAAGTGTAACCCTGGCACAGGAAAATATAGAAATAATGATAATGATAACAGTAACAAAAATGTTAGTTTAAATACAGGGCAGTAAAATACAGGCAGTAGGTTCCAATAGAGCTCTAATGACTTGAGGAGCATTGCTTTGTAGCCTACATACATTCTTTTATGTATATCAAGCAAATGTTTTAAACAACATCCCCTCTATGATGCACTAAGTTCCATGGATTGACCCCAATCTGACAGTTGAAGATGATAATCCAAAGGGATCTTTTTTTTTAATGATAGTGAGTGTACATAACTACGAATGATGTTAATACTATCTTTGTTTTATGACACAAATAATGTGAACATGTGACTGTTTGCGGTGCTCCAGTGTTCGTAGGCTTGGAGGCATTGAGGCATTTCCACTGTCTGCTAATGGGCCAGTCATTGAATGCAAACCCACTTCTGGTTCTGTTCTTGAGTACGCCCTCTACAGTTGGTTGCCATATATGTTTTTCCTGTGTTGTTCTCTTCTTACGCTTAGTAGAAGAGGGTGATGGTATGAGGTCATCAGGGTTTGTTTTTGTTAAGTAATATATGATTATAATTGTTTTCTTCAATCATAGTACCATGTTCTTTCATATTCAGCAAGTAATTATGATTTGTTTGGCAATAATGATGGTGCAGTGTTACATACTGTGTATTTGTAGATGGATGGTACAAGTACATTTGTATTTAGGTTTCAACTCATGTTTTACCATATGAGAGATGGATGATACATGTACAAGCTGTATTAAGGTTTCATCTCTTATTTACAGAGCATTCATGAGGCACTGACTAAAAAACGACAGCAAAAACATCATTTCTAGCATATTGTTGCAGTGAGCAATATTCAAAGGTGCCCAGGTAATATCCTGTGTCTGTCAACTTATTATCTTAATCTTACATCTAGATTACTTTCTTTTCTTTTTTTTTGTCAAGATTTTTGTAAAGCACTTGTCTTTTCTTTTTTTTTTATGTATTAGGGTACTTTCACAGTGGGTGGAGGGGAGGAGGGTGATGGAATATGTGTATCTGATTCATAATCTGTTTCCATTTTGTTAACCATTGTTTTTGTACTGTTAGGAGTTTTTAATTCGTAGTCACACAGGCGTGGAGAAAAGGGATATTCAACTTCATTACCTTTCTCAGTGATGTATGTCTGTGTATATTTGCATGACACAGTTGATTCTCTTTGATCTTTTGATAACTGGACGTATTATAGTGGGATTATTCACTCAGCACATGTATGATACTGTAACTCTTCTGCACTGTAAAGAATGCACATGTCTTCTAATAGCACCAAGCCAAAGTTTATCATGTACTACATCCTGCAGTTAAAGTGACCATCTAGTCTCCACCCCCCCCCCCCCCCATTTATTTTCCGTATCAGGGTGGACTCTTGTTAAAGTGAGATATGCACCATGTGTTGGACAGACGTTGGAATGCACTATTAATCCTTTGTGTGCACTGATTGAGTGCTGATTGCCACAAAAAATCCCATAGCATTGTACACACTGTCCAAAATCCCTAACAATGAAAGGACCGAGTATTACTCTTGTGATTTTGATAACTCAGGGAAGCGATGTTTCTTTAATAGCGCATGGAGGAAGCATGTATATTTTCTGCTCTGTACAGACCAAAATTTTGTAACATTGCACTGAGATCGAGTGGTGCTGATAATTGTCATTGTTTTAACCTCCATGTGTGAGTGTGATCAGAATTTCGAGTTAATTGTGAAGCTGATGTGTATGTGTGAGTATGTTGGTATGTGCTGATGTGGCATAAAAAGTCCATTGTTACAGATTACTATGTGGAATCTTGTTACAACCTGAACCAGTTGTGATTTGACAAAATCCTGCTATAGCCAAGTGATTTTGCAGGACCAGCTCTATATTTCTTTGCTTTTGTATACAGAACATTGTGTAAGCATTACATTATGTTATTACAAGGTACACAAGAAACTCTACTCTTTATAGTGGCTGTGACAAGGTTCATCATTACTTGATTTTATGCATCATAGACCTGTGTAGAAACATGCAGTATTTTCTGCAGGTTTTTGTGACAGCATTCTTCTTGTATAACCCATTCATTCGAAAGAGAAGAAGAAGAAAAAGTATAGTGGTGTGTGGGTGAAAACCATGACCACAAAGCAGAGATTACCATGTTACTGTACTTTATGTATTCTAGTGTCTGTTGTTTTGCGTCTGTAGTACTTCCTCAATTTTGATTTCACTTGCCATGTTGCAGTTGCATATCATGCTCAGAATCTGAATAGCCATCATTATTCAAGTGTTTTACCTTCACAGGGTTGCTGTATAATAACCAAAGAGACAAACATATGGACAGACAGACAGACAGACAGACAAAAGACAGAAAGAGAGAGGGGGGGGGGGGGGGTAGAAACATATATCCAGAATACGTGTAAGTGCCATATGGTAGATGTACTTAGAAACAATCGTAAATCTATGCTCAGCTCATTGTTTGTGGGAAAAGAAGGGCATTGAGACAAGGCTGTTCAATAATACAATACTGCTGTTTCTCATCAGATAGAAAAACTGGCCTACAGTGTGTAGTTTCGGTTGCAACCAGTGCTATGCATCATGCAGCGTTGTGCTTTTGTGAAAGAAAGAAGGCGTAGCAACCAGAAAGTGTCATCATTCATTGTTAGTCCACACTAGAAAACTAGACCATGTGTTTCTTCATTAAGTACATGTACAGTGTATAATACAAGTTGATAATGACAGCGTACTTCAAGAGAGAGAGAGAGGCAAGGTCTTGGGTTCATGATAATTTTGTACAATGCAAATTGTGATGATGTACATTCTCAAGATTATGGACTACTTGACGTTGTTATGACCACTGGTAAACACACCACACAAGTTGTCAAATATTTTTTCAAACAATAATAATGGTCTTAAGAGTTAACTGAAAGATCTCAAACTAACTGGAGTTCTTACATGAAAACACACACACACACTTACACACATATATACATAATTATGTACAGGGAATAAACCTTTGTTGTTAGTATGTCAAATTAGCTTAGGTCGAGTTTATAAAAATCTGCATGATTCAGCTGACATAAGTTGCAACAACAATTTTAGTATATAAACTTAACTAACTGATATTAAGAAATAACCCCTGTCATGTGATACAGAATGAAAAAAAAATCTGCAGAAGAGTTTGCATCATTGCACTTTAGATTTTAAAGGGATCGTATAGTTTTGGTTGAGACCTAATTTCAGGTTTCTAACATTTTTTGGTGAGATAATGAGAAACCTCTTATGAAATATGAAAGAGCATGTAATTCCATGAGGAATTCAACGTTTATTTGATGAAAATTGGTTTTGAAATGGCTGAGATATCCAAAACAGAGCGATTCTGGTAAAGTGTGGGACCCACACTTTATTACGATCGCTTTGTTTTACTTTGTTTTTGGATGTTTCAGTCATTCCAAACCCGATTTTCATCAAATAAACTTTGAATTCCTCTTAAAATGGTATGCTTTGTACTATTTCGCAAGTGTTTTCTTGGTATCTCGCAAAAAGTTAAAAGCCCAATTCTCATCTCCACCAATACTGTACCATCCCTTTAAAGACAGCTCCAGATGAAGTTTGGTTTCATGATCAAATTTAGAGGATGTTGACAAGAAATTTTCCAATAGCAGCTTCAAAGTCTAAATAAGAAACACGCTCACAGAAACTCCTGAACTATAGTGTTGACATGCAGTTCGTAGTCACGATGTAACCTTTAACTTGATAATGTTGTCACTTTCATCATAAAGCATCCAGACAAATGAAAAACAAATGGAGTGGTCTCCAATTTAAAAAAAAAAAATGGCCCACATTAAGGACTTTCTGACCTTAATTTTTGTTCTTATGTTTTCTTTTATACAAAGGGACAATATATTAGCTTATCTAGAAAAGCCTGGATTGTGTAAAAAGAAATATAGGCCTCAATGCAGACAATATGCACTAATTTGAGTTACTGGCAATAACCTGGGGGGGGGGGGGGGGGAAGACTAGCACCTACACAAAGGAGATGCTGTGAAAGACATAACACTCGGGATGACATGAATGATTGACATTAAGTTTAGTGTGGAATGAAGCCTACAAGATATGAATTTCACACTATGAGGTTTGGGGTATTTATGTAATGTTTAGAGAATGTAATGACATGTATGTGTCGAGAAAATTATTGTTGAAGATTCAACCTACTCAGAAGTAATAATTTAGATGTTTAGTTTTTGCTCTAGAAATCCCGGAGAATTTATGAAATTCAGAGAAGATGAAGAAATGATGTGCAGCGTTAGAAGAAGATGACATGGAAAGTAGATAAATTATGTAATTGGAGCATTAAATGTTTAATAAGTCTGTCTCATTTGCTATCTGTTAAAGCTCTGGTTGAAATCCTTTTGTTGGCATTGTTGTAGTCAAGTATGAATTTTGAGATGAAACCAAGATAATTTGTGACTTTTGTTTTGTACATGATTGGAATGCTATACCCACCCTTGTCATGTCTTGCCAAATCACTGTTGTTCCTAGCTGGTCACACAAGAAAAACAAATCTTATCTTCAGTTACCAATAAAGTTATTTATGTTTTATTCTGATACATTGTGTGAGTTTTGCTCATTTGTAGTACCTTATGTCCAGTCATCATGAGCATACTTGAGACCGTGATTTTTAATTTTTTTTTTGTAGTGTAAACAAAGTAGATAAAGATAATGAAACAAGTTTCTACCCAAAAATGAAACAGTACCACATTTCTCTACGTGAACAATACCATTTAACATTTTATCACATTTCGATTCTATTTTGAAAAGTGTATGGTTGAAAGGTATACTTTATTAAAAAAAAAGAAAATATCCTCATACACTGCAAAAGGAGCGGTGTTAGATTTAACACCATGGGTGTTAAACCTAACACCGATTAAGTGTCAATAGAGGACCATACCGACAGGTGTAGAAGGTATGTTGTGATAATGTTGAAAAGTGTTCACCTGGCACTTCATGGTGTTAATTTGACACTGTAACTGGTGATATTTTGTACACTGAACTGGTGTTAATTCAACAATGACACTACATTGTGTTGATTTGATATTGCTGGTGTTAATGTCAATGGTAAAACACCCCGCCCATGTCGATAGGAGAACACACCAACTGGTGTTACTGTGGTGTAAATGTGTTCACAATTTTTTTTTTCTTCAAAAATCAAGTACTGTATCAGAAAGTTCTTGTTTGTCTTTTTGACGTTCAAATCATTATGTGCCATACATTTAATGATATTTCTACTATTTTTCTTCAGATTAGGCCTACTTGGATGTGCTCACAAAAAAAAAAAAAACAACAACCTTCTAAACCAAAATTATGTTGGTGGTATCATCTGTCAATCGTTGATAAAGTACTCATACGAGCAATAAAAGACATTGGAATACACCTCCTAGACCAAGCATATCTAATTTGCATGGTTCCCCGTGGTGTATTTTGTTAATACATATCGATTATATATTTTTCTTTATTATTTTTTTTAATTTAGTAACGTGGAAATATGCAAGTTACGCTCAGTCTATCTTATAGGGAAAGTGGTAATCATATTGGTACTTTAAGAATGATTGACAGATGATGTCACTGGTGGAATCTTGGTTTGAAAGATTCTTTTGTGTGTTGTGTGTGTGTGTATGTGTGTGGGTGTGTGTATGTGTGGGCGTGCCCAAGTAATCTTAAGAATAGAAATATGATTCTAAGTTAATATGACACATGATTAGATATTTATTTGGCCGCATAAGTGGTGTTAACAGGATGAATCAACACAAGTCGATACGTATTCGCATTATAGTTTCTTATTATTTCCCTTCAAAGGATTATACCCGCAATGAGGATCTCATTAGACCTATAGGGGCAGTCCCAGTGACTCGAACCAGAGACTTAATGAGCTGTACAGTATGTCAAAAAAAAAATACAATCGGATTTTCGCGTTTATAATTTCCAATAATGATTAAACTGTCTAAATGCTATTTCAGGGTCTTAAAATATAACACCTTAGCTATAGTTTGCAGAAAACCCCGTTCGATTTGGTTAAGTAGTCACAGAGAAATGTGGATCGTTGTAAAGCATGTTGTGGGTCTGATTCTTCCAAGTTTAGCAATTAAATGCTCTTGGAAAACTGCTTAATGTGTGAACACAATGGACAGAACTTGAAAGGGAGGGCTTCCTGACACGCTCTACACAGATCCTTATTTCTCTTTGACCACTGAATCAAATCAGATGGGGTCCTCTGTAAGATGTAGCTCATAAGTTATAGTTATATACCTTGAAATTGCATTTGGATTGATTCACCATTTTTAAAGTTATCATTGTGGAGGGTCCCGTTTTAATTTTGTTGGGACATACGGTATATAGTTCGAGGTCGTATCAAGGAACCACAACCCCTTAACTATATATACTTTTATATGTCGTGTCAAAAGTCCGATGCTGCAATAGCATCTATAATTATATATCTGTGTATTAAAGAAATTGGCAGATTATTATTTGAATCGAATCTGTTCGAAGAAAATTAAGGAGAGCTGTACATTCTATACCATAGGGTAAAGTGGGGGGTAACTGGAACACTGGGGTAAGTGGAACACTTGAAGGATTATGGGTACGTACATTAGGAGAAGGCATTAGTGGAGTAAAATTTTTTTACGAACAAACAATTACGTAGAAACAAAATGGATGCCTTCATTGTGACAAAAATTAGAATTATCAGAGCTATAATAGTCAAAAATCGTGAACATCCCACAGCCTCATTCCAAGTTGTTGCGTCGTAACTATTTTATAAACAACAGAGGATAAGACGTGGTAGTGTTTGGTGTCCTATTTGATCAAAAAAGCGTATTTTTGTGTCGTGATTGAAAGATTGTATAACATGTTACTAGACGTTCAACAAAACGTAAGTAGATTTTTTTTCTTTCTTTATCTTTTAGTTTGATATCGGACATTTTCTCCTCAGATTAAATATTGATCGACGGCGTGTTGAGAGCGACGTCATCATCGAGGTGATAGAGCTTCCTGTCAGTGCTTTGTTCTGTTCAGACTCATTTTAGGCTTATTTTTTTCTTCAAAATATTTCATTGACAAGTTTACAGGTCCGAAAACTCCTGGAAAGACTCGTTTAAGTCTTTAGAACATTATTTCTTAAGTAAAAAATTATAATTTTGTGGATTAAATTACTCATAGAAATTGCATCTTGTGCCCTGTATAACACCATGACGTCAGGGTGGTAAATTTGAAAATCGACTCGGGAAGTGATGCACACGCTACTGAAAATTGGTTTTAAAATTATTCATCGTGTTTATGGTGCTACTTTTTTCACCCAAACTTCTTGCAGGGAACTATTTATTCAATTAACTGTCAAAATTAGGAGAGAAAAATGTTAAATTCCATCAATTGCAGCATTAAAGCATTTCCTGTTCCACTAACCCCATGGAGTTGGGGTAAGTGGAACGCATATATCAATAAATGGACGGCTTGGTGACTTTGTCAGTTCTGCGTATTTTCACCTTTCTCATTTTGTGTAGACAATCCTATGCGTACAATGCTGTTCCACTTACCCCAGTATGTCGGGGTAAGTGGAACAATGGAGTAGTCATGACTAAAGTGTAATCTTGAACTTAATGATGAATAATATTTACCCAAAACAATATCACATATTTGTATTGTATTAATGGTCAAACTGTGACGCTTGAATATTTCTTGGCGCGTTTGTGTGTGTGTGTGTGTGTGTGTGTGTGTGTGTGATTTACGAAGTGTTCCACTTACCCCACTTTACCCTACTGTGTGCCTATACCGAACGTTATCAACACGTTACCACGATACATTGCCATCAATACGCGTGAATGATTACAATACACGGTGATGATAAATTATCTCGTAATGACTGACCGATTAGAGTTCAATCGTTCAAAAACTAATGTATCATCCAGAAGGATGTATTGAAACCTGGGATAGCTGAGCTGATCACATGGCATGATGTGGAGAGGGTAAAGATTTAATATGAATCTAATCTGATCTGATCTAAAATTATTTAAACTAGAACTCATATTTGTCGAGTTCAAGGGGGGGGGAGGGAGATTTGTAAGAAAGAAATCAGTAATATCCTCCGTCTTGGCAAATTTCAGAAATTAGTGAGTTATCGCAAGCACGACGCAGCCGGTAGTTGAGCGTGCCGTGTGCAAAATTTGCTTCTGCGCATGATCAAATCCAAGAAACGTCCCGTCCTGGGAAAAACGAGTACGGTACTCGGCCGAAATAGCGTTTGGTCCCGATGCTGGGCAGGAGTGAGCCGGCCAGCCAGCCAGCCAGTCAGCCAATCAGCGATCTTGTCCCAACGCCTCCGTCCTGTACAGGAAAGCGAAACTGCTTAGATATGGGGACGGGAGTCCGAGTAAGGGGACTGTCACAGCTGATTGCTTCCGCGTATTCTCGGTTTTCCCGTCGTGTAGCGAGAACTCCCTTTTTGTAGAACTAAGGACACCCATCATTTACCCGGGATCATTAAAAAAAGTCATTCCGTATAAAACAGTTTCATGACCAGTAGGGCCTATAACTGAATCAACGTCAAGCTCACACAAATATGATGGCATACAAGCTTTCAGATGCCTCAAAGTAACCATTCACCACAGGTGCCGCGGAACGGGGTGGGGGGGATGGGGGGGGGGAGGTAAACCATTCACCTTGCCACCCCGTCCTACAGCCCTGCCCCCCCCCCCCCCCCCAACCAAAAAAAAAAAAAAAAAAAAAAAAAACAGTTCCGTGGCCCTTGCCTGATGAGGTCGTAATTTCTGTGAAATTAAATTGTTTTATAAAATTCTCGCACAGTTTTCATGTTTCAATATTCATTCATTCCAAGTCGATTTTGGCATTGAATGTTGAGTGTTATGGTGGGATTTCACGGAGCACGCGAACGATTTGCGAAGGACGCGAATGGCAAAATCCAGCATTCGTATTTTAGTCTGCAAAAGATCGCCAAACGAACGTGAGGGTTCGGAAGCGTCGTCAATTGTTCGCGAATGTCGTTTTTACTTCAGCGAGAATTTCAAAAAAGTTTTAAATTTTTTGCGAACCTTTTCCGCACACTTGGTCGTGATTTGCTCGTGAATCGTTCTCGAAAGTGTCTTTTAAGCCTCGTCATATGCGCAAGACCTTCGCAAGACACGCGCGATGTTCGCAAAATGTTCGTGAAACCCCAAACAGACTCCGAAACTTTGGAGAATATCTCGCGTATGTTACTCGCGTATGTTACGCGAAATCTGCGAAGTTTTTCCGATCATTTTACGACGTAATCGCAAACTGTTCGCGTACCTTTTGAGACATTCTCGCGAACGGTTAGCGCACGTTTGGGGGTGTATAACCTATACGTTTTCTACAAATAAAAATCGCAGCATACATCTAACATCAAACAATTATCAACAACTATAGTAACAAAAGAAATTAAAAACTAGCAAAGAGAAAGAAATGTTTGATATACAAAAAGAAATCGCAGAATACACTTCAAATCAATCTAAAGTATGTAAAATTTCATTTGAACTAGAGAGATTATGTGTTGGAGGAACTGCAAAAAAAAAGATCAAAATGCTTTACTAGTGGAGATGCGTCCTAGGAAAAAAAAAAATGTTGGCAAAGCACACGATAGAGAAATGAGAGAAAAAGAAAGGAGAAATAGAGGAAAGAAAAAAATTCAACGCAAGACAGCTTCCATCTCTTTGGGTACATTTTCTCCCATGATTATTGAAAATTGTTCGTTGTTCGCATTTCCGTCGCGTGTTCTTCGTGTACGTAACATGCTGTACTTTAGCAATGATACACACGACATTCGCACAAACGTCGCGGAAACTTCGCATAAATTGCGCAAGAATGGTTTTCGGCTTCATTGTCGGAAAACATTCGGAGAAAAACTTTTCCGAATGTTGGATTTTGTCATTCGCATCCTTCGCAAATTGTTCGCGTGCTCCGTGAAATCCCACCCTTACTCATGATGCCCTTGAATACATGCGTTGTACGTCGAATTCCCGACGAAAGTTCCCCAAACCGAAGACGCGCAGTGGTTCGCACGCCAGTCGTCAAGGGAGGCGGAGTTCCAAAACCGCTATGCTGTTTGGTTGGAAGTGTTGCAGTGTGAGTGGCACGTACAGAGAAATGAAACCGCGAAGTTCGTATTCCTTGCATACAATATCTGCATAATACAAAGATATTCCAATCGCACTCGCATACATCCCCTTTGAGCTGTAGTTACATGTGCATTGTCTGTGGTGTATGTGTGCTGAAATGAATGTCGGGCGTGTTCTCTTTCATTCACACTTGTCGCGCAAAAGGAAGCGGTTAAGTAGCTGACTACCGCTGCCACCCTCGCATTTCTAATTGCGTCCATGATATATGCAAGTATTCATGTTATTTGTTATCATAGCAGAGCCAAGTGGTGCGGTCAGTAATCGTGCGTATTATAATTACCAAGTGCGTGACTTAACGGATCACTGAAGGATTGCACGCAAGTATGCAATCCTGCTCTCGGTCGAGTCTAGATAAAAATAAACTGCTGGTATAGTGAGCAACCTCGCCAGGAATGCGTGTTTCAGAAGGGTAGCCCCGGGCGGCACCTCGCAGGACCATTAGGAGCTGCGCGTAGTGACCCCCAAAATGTTCCAGACCCGACATCTAGGCTATGGAGATGACGGGTCGGGGGCAGTGGATCCTGCACCTGAAATGTTAGGTGAAGAACAGGACCCTTCGGTGCTTCCTGCTTACTGAATAACGGAATGTGTGGATGGTCTTCGGGTCAATGACATCCTCAGGGCCTCAACTTGTGGCCAGAAGGTGATCAATGGACCAATATTATTACATTACATTTATATATATTACACTTCTACAAAGAGTGGAGCGTTTTGTCGAAATGGCGCCCGTCTACAGTAGGCACCGCCTTGCCTCCTTGGTGACAACGATCCATGATCGACCCTACGACATCGCTCTGTTTGTCACTCTGATACTAGTCAGCTTTATTGTCGGTAAGTAATATCAAGGAGGTTTAAATGAAGTTCCTTGGTGACTGTGATTATTTGAACACTTGTCAGTTTTTTATTGATGTACACACAAGAATATCAGCAAGTGCATTTTGTACCTTTGATGATGCCGCCGTCTTGCTGAGCAATCCATTTTGAACGTTAACATATTGTGTTGGCTATATTTCGCTTGTTTATTTATTAAATGAAATTAAATCTCACTTAATGATAAAGCATATAAAACAAAAGTCAATTCCGTCCAGAAATAATCTGCAAAAGTGTAAATCAGAGCTGAATCATGTTAAAGTGTGTAAAATTGTTTACCCTCCTGGAGCGCCGGTTTTTATCACTTTTCCACTTAATTTCGATAATTAAAGGTGATATAGGATAATCTTTAGTTTTCCATATTTCTTTATTAATAGATATATCAGATTAGTCTCCGGGCAGGGCCAGTCGAGTAATTTTCATTTTTATTTCATCATTTTTTTTCTCAATTTCTATTTGCACATCCCCGTGTCTTTTCCATTATAAATATCACCTATCTTTTATACGTAAGAATGGCGAAAAGTAATTACCATCACAAAGACCTATCTTCCTAAGAAAGTGGTTGGTCATTATGCAATCCAATATGTGCGCGGCAGATCTAGTTTGCCACATTAATTATGCTGCACGTATTTTTGAGTGGTGGCATCGAATGTGACTTCAAAGGAAATAAGACAGTTGTGACTCCATTCTCTTGATCCTTGGTAATATAGGCTATTTTGGTTTAAAAACACAGTGACCTATGTCGGCCATAACTGGGGGGGGGGGGGGGGGGGGCTTCCAACGCATTAAATAAAAATGATTTTAAAGGGTTCTGCAATGAGTCGGGTGCATTGCTGTAATCATGATGTCAGTGCATGAATGAACTGTTGTACACGCATACTGAAGCTCTCAGTTATGGCTGAAATAGACATTAACATAATAGAAAATCACTCTATCCGAATTGGTCTGTACTCTCTAAAAAAATCGAGTGAAAATATTCACTCTTAAAAGAGTGAATACAAAAAAAGATTGAATTTAGAGTGAAATTGGAGCGAATTTTGAGTGAAAATGTTCATTTTCACTCATTTTGGAGTGACCTCAGGGATCACTCCATATCTTCAAGTGATCCCTGAGGTCACTCCAAAATGAGTGAAAATGAACATTTTCACTCAAAATTCGCTCCAATTTCACTCAAAATTCACTCTTTTTTGTATTCACTCTTTTAAGAGTGAATATTTTCACTCGATTTTTTTTAGAGAGTACTTTAAATAAAATTAGCATTCCTTACCCAATTACATTGTACACTGTACTGCTTTTGTGTACATTTGTTATTTACATTGTTTGTATTACCTCGTGTTGTACCCTAGATAAAGTACTTAAATTGTATCCATGCGAAAGTAGAAGTGGAAGAAATTCCATATTTAGCATGGACCTAACTATAGCTCCGTTGTTTTAAGTGCCAATATCACAGAGAAGCTCGGGTGAGAAGTACATGGATTGTGTAAGCTTGTTTGTTATTACTTTACAGGTATCTTGTTGATAAGCCAGTTGATAAATACGTAACACGACTCTTCTCACTTATCTTAGGTTGCATTGTGTATGAAACATTAAAAAGGTAATTATACGTCAATTTCTTTCTTGCACACCAAAATACATTACATGGGTATAATGCATATCATGTTATAGCCTATGTTTGTGACGTGTATATGGTGCGAGAGATAGTTCCCTGGGTCCCAAACGTGCGCGGTGCCTCATTGTTGGTTGCATATATACAGAAAGAAATTAGACTGAGGCGGACGTTGCTCTCGATCTTGGGTCTCCCTTTATTTGTCAAGCTTTCGGCCAGTCATCAGGCCTTCCTCAGGATCTACCAACAGAATAGTTATCATATGAATAACCTGATGTGTCATATAATGTGTAATACAATTTCATATATTGCCAATCTTCTAAATCATTTCCTTTATATACACAAATCAATCATTCAATTCAATACAAATATCCAATCTAACCTCATCTCATCATCAAAATAACATCATATATCCAGAAAATGTATAAATATGATATAAGAATCAGGAAGATTACTAAGCGAATCCCATATACAGACTTGCCAAAAATCATGACAATCAGTACTTAGTTTGAAAAGCAAGTCTTACTGAAGGTTTACTTGCAGAATTATACAAATTGGACTCATCACATCAATTGCATATTGAGATTATTGACTATGGTTGTGACGCACTCTTGTCTGATTTAAATCCATACTGTATCATGAAACATTATCTTATGTCTGTATACGCTGAATTTTCAAACGCTTTTCACTATTCATTGATCTCTTTAGATATGTTACAAATGTAATTTACAAATGAAAAAAAAAAGAAGATCTTTTGAGGTGCAATTGGCATTTGCTTGGTAATCCAAAAGCAACATGTTGTGGGTTCAGACAATCATTACAATATTACTGCTATATTCATAAGTCATGCTCAATAATCTCGTAAAATGTGCTTGAAATAATGATTAGTTAAAGTAATACATAGTAGTTAGCCTACACGTATAGGCATGAATTATGAATGTTTATGTCTGTAAAGATGGCCATTCCTTTACTTCCTTATTTCCTACTCTCCTTGCTTTCTTTTTCTATCCTCACATCTCTGATATCCTTTCTCTATTCCCTTTGTCTTGATATCTATCTTTATTCCTCTCTCTTGGGGCTCTTCTTTTCGTTTCAGTGTTGATTACAGTCATAGTCACACTTTCACATTCATGATAAAAATACTCGCCTGTAGCTTCATAACTTGTTTTGATAGCATGGGGAAAATTGATTGTTTTTTTTTTCATCTCGCTTCACTGCATATAATATGATGAACTTAAAACGATCGACCTATACTGTATACAATGCAAATCCATTTTGACTTGTGTTGATCTATAAATTCCTGATTAGGAAGGTGTTGGAGAAGGAGTTGAATCTTTTTTTCTTTTCTTTTTTTGTTCATTTATGCAAATTTATGTGTAGGTTGTATAGTATGACAATTGAATGCTTAGCATTCCATTGGCTTTGATGTGCCATGCTCCCATTACCCACACTTCCATGGAGTGTGATAAGGAGACCAATTGCGAACAAAGAAGAGGTTCTTGATTTTAAGCTGTATTATAGATAAAATGTTGAAATCCTGTATGGAACTTTTTGGTCACATGCTACGGAACAAAATCTTCTTGTTATCAATACCCAAGGACTGAGCAAAAACATATATTAGTAGTATCGCATAATGTTGACAATTAACCACCTTGCGCACACTTTAATTGGCTAATGCGTGTTTCTGTTTGTGTAACAGAAGGATATCACAAATATATAGAAATTATGAAACATTATTTATTCTCTTTTTGCGAATGAGTTAACTGATGATAACATCACTTCACTTAATTATCCATTGATCATGTACAAAAATCCGAAAATGTAATGTTTCTCATTGAAGTGCACTAGTAACACATGATACTATTCCTGATTGAACAACTTCAGAATGATTCAATTTAGTTCAACTCATTTCAATTCAATTCAATTCAATTCAAGCTCTATTTCCGATTCAACATGTTGGTATAAGATGAGCAAATTATATACCAAAGTATAGATATGAAACCATGAAAATATTGACGAACAAGGTAAGATTATGAACATGGAAAAAAGACAAGGGAAAACAGAGAGCACAGGTATCATGGGCATAAAGAACACAAGCGCACTATCATTATTCTGTGTGTATGTAGTTTATCCAGAGGAAAAAAAAACCATTGTAAGTGCGTATAGTAAGAAAGCCAAAATAGGCTTATTATAAGTTCATTATCAACAATTAAAAAAGGATACATACTTAAATGTTTCTGTTGAGAAAAGGTATATTTTGATTACCATTATACCAATAAAAAGAAGACCCATATATCTATATTCAAAACATATCAACATATTTTATACTGTCTTTCGTTCATCAAATCAATCTAAGATTTTCAAAAAAGCCAAACCAGTATGACGTGTTAGATATCTATATAATAAATGTCAATTAAACGCCATCGATGAAAATAATTTGACGATCTTAGGATGATTATGTATATCGGAATTTAGAAGAAAAAATATTTTGTAAATAAGGTGAAAAAAGTTTTGCATGATAACGGTATGAAAAAATATATATTTGTTATATTCAAGTTTTGCAATTTAAGGGTGTGTAATGATTTAAAAAGTTTAGATACTGTAACATCTGATTTTGTACGAATTCATATTGCCTCATGTTGAGTTTGGCAAGAAACTGTATTTCCACAGATAGAATTACAGTAACATTAACAGATAACAGTAAGCGTTATAAAGAGATAATAGAGTAAAACTGGGCAAATTGTATGTCAGTGAATTTAGAATTCCAATAAAACGAGAGGTCCTTGTACAAAGTCAATATGATCGTTCCAACTCAATTTACTATTTAATACATTACTACTCCTATATAAAAAATGTACAAATTTATAAGATTTCAAACGTGTTCCACGAATTTTCAAAATCATATCAGTGCCGTGTTACGCACCTTCGCGTTTAAAAAAAAAAACATATTGAGTTTACTTATATTCAAAGTGAGTTTATTTATCTTAAACCAATTATAAATATTTGAGCAAGATTTTTATTTCAAAATATTTAAGTAAAATATTTATACCAGTAATATGAAAGGCAAGGAGCGACGTACCATGTGCATACACATCAAAAAGAGATTCATAGCAAGAGTTTACAAAGTAGTTTATACAGAGCGTATAAAAAAGTTACATTTTTGAAAAAAAAAATCCTAAATTACATTTCAAAATATATGGAAAATTTTTTCATATTTATAGATGCCCAATAATCTCATCTATCGAGTGCAATCAACAAAACAATTTTTTATTTACGCTCGGCTGAACACTGATGCTCTTTGTCCAGAGTGTGAAAAATGACTTGCGCCAAATTGAAAGAAGATGGAAAATTCAGCCAGCAGTCCAAATAAGTGCTCCCATTCAAACAAATTGCTCTTTTGCTTAAAGCTTTGATTATGTTATGATTATCTGAGATTTTTTTTTTTTTTTTGGTCAGCTTTATGGTAATTTTAATGATTTCATTTCTAAATCAATTGATGAGAATTAGAGTGTTTAATCACTCCAAGATCTTTAAAGAACAGTTTTCACAATACACGGACACATCAAATTAATCAACATTCAAATCATTCATCCCATTAATCAATCAACTGATTGACCAAATAATCAATCAATCAATCAACCCATCAAAACATCAACGGATATATCAGTTAGTCAGTCATTGAGTCGTTCAATCAATCAGTGAATCAACCCAATAATCATTTAATCACTTTTCAGTCATTGAAATCAATTGGCTGGTTGAATAAATAGATTAACAAATAAATCAATGTTTCAAACATTGATCAGTCAATCAGTCAGGCAATCGAGCAACTCTGACAATCAACAACAATGTAATATCCATTTTGTTTACATTTGAGTCAACATGAGATCATGCTTATAAGTTTTTGTTGACGCAATCTGCTCTTAATATCACTTGAGTGGTGCTTGGGCACATGACTCTCTGTTTGATCGTGGGGTATCCATAAACATGCTGATCAGTAAGGGATGAAATTCAGTAGCTTTGATACTCCTCTTTTCTGGGATTGCTTTTAGAGAATTTGAACTTATTTTGAAATCACTATTCATCAAATTATTCAAAGAAAAACTACAGTAAACCAGTCATTGAGTGACTGGCATGTGGGTGCGATATGTCTGTGATGTTGTTGATCAACCTTCCATAACACAATGAAATTATTTAAAACGTGACAGAAAATCACTAGAAAATTCCTAAACTATCATAACATAATCAAAACTGTGAGCAAAAGAACAATTTGTTTGAATGAGAACACTTATTTTGACTGTTGGCTGAAATTTCCATCTTCTTTCAAATTGGCGCAAGTCCTTTTTCACACCTTTTTTCACAAAGAGGGTCGGTGTTCAGCCAAGCGCGAACAAAAATTTGTTTTGTTGATTGCACTTGATATATAGATGAGACTATTGGGCATCCATAAATATGAACAAATCTCGGAAACATTTTGAGATGTAATCATGAAAAAATTTTCAAAAGCGTAACGTTTTTTTTTTAAATATTTATACGCTCTTTCATTCAAAAACAGCCAAGTTCCAAGAATGGGTCCTTGAGGCACACTCGTTCTATACTTAATGAAAAGACATCATCAACAGTAAATTGTTTTCGTCCTCATGTAGATTAGATCTGAACCAGTTAAACGTACACCTCGAACGCCACAATACTGTGGGGTTTTTTTTAAAGTAAAATTTCATGAGAAAGACAGTCGAAAGATTTAGAGAGATCCATGAATACTGTTATCGTAACACATCTTTGCTACCATTGGTTTCTTGAATAATTCTGTCCTGTATTTCTGTAAACGCCACTTTTGTTTAGAAATTTTGCCGGACTAAATATACTGACTGTGTTATGATAAGTCATATTGAAGCAGAAAATCACCAAGGCGAGTAAAATACATTTTGCTGATATTTTAGATAAACAAGGCAAGATAGATATCGGACGGTAATTTGTAACAATTCAGAGATCGTCTGTCTTCGAAAGAATTACATACGGCACTGAAAAGGTTCAGCAATGTAAGGTAAGACATGTTCAACCACATTTTGATCATTATCATCAAAACCACTGCTTTTTCCAGACTTCAATGCTTTTCCAATACGTAAAATTTCATCTGCTGTTTTTGGTTTCCATTGTAGAATATTCGTAACAGGTTGGTTCATATGAATACGAAATCCTTCATTGTTAATACCAGTCAAAAAAATGATAGTCAAATATATCAGGACTTGAAACCTTGGGGTAATTGCGTTTAAATGAACAATTGGAAATGTCATATGTTATGTACAAATCATATGGCAAGTTGTGAGGGGATAACATTATCACTTTACTATGTGCTTATTCATATCAACTGTTCAAGAATTGTAAATATCAATTTCCTGAATAAAAATTAGCGAAACTTCAAAATGTCATAGCTTTCTTATTTTTCATCCGAATTTCATCAAATTTTCTTTGGGTTAATTTTATTTTCTCCTTCTTTTCAGATCAACTTTCAACAGCACTGGAATTCCCCGTTAAGCTTATTCTCTTCTTGCTCCCATTCTATTTTTACGTTTGGGAATGTTTTGGTTTGACTATAAACAAAGAAAGTCTCTAAAGCGTCTCTTAAGAATATTTGCCTTATAGTAGGCCAGCCTAGACGATCTGTTTTTCTTTGGACGGCAAAATTTGTTAATGCTTAGTCTCCCAGCTGAAGGTTTTTTGTTTTTTTTTACAAAAATACCGAGGTTTAGCGTACGGCCGGATGTCAAGCGCATTTTTGCTGAAAATGCCTTTTTTAGCTCGAAATGCGAAAGAATGTAAAAAATCACGATTTCTCACTTTTTATAGAAATAGTAATGGTTGATAAGTACTTTTCAAACTACTTATGTGTTATCTTCTATTTGAAGTTTAAAAACCTGACTATCAATACCTTCGAATGTAGAGTATTACACGCACATATGGCGCAATGAAACATAAAACCGTGATTTACTCAAAATTATACTTTGTGAAATCTACCAATATATTTCAAAGTTTTTTTTACACTATCTAAATCAATTTATTTAAAGGTTATTTATTACTCGTGGTGGCGTGTTCGCTGATGGCGATCGTATTATACCCCACACGGCGCAGTAAGTGCATGTTCCCACAGCTTAACGGGTTTTCTGGCTGGTTAGTGACAGTATATTATATTATACTAGTAGTTCGTTTTCATGGGGTGTATCCAAGTTTCTCCCTTTCTCGTAATAGTCAGCTGCCTCTCTCCTTATCCCCGCTCCTCTTTGTCCCTTCATCTCCTTCTCTGTCTCTACTCTTTTACGATGACTTCTCTCCCACAGTTTCAGTTTGGAGACCGTATTCTTTTCCTCTCAAGCTTTCGCGTAGAATTAATTACATGGAGAAGGTGTGATGGGAAGAAGAATCTCGTAAGAAAGACTAAATCCAAATATTTCAGATAAAATATGTAGGGCTATCGTTGTATCAGGATTGTAAACATTTATATGTATGCTTTTTTATCTTTAAAATCTGTTCATGTTTAAACCGTTTATTTTGATATTACTTGTTTCATGTATGCCAGGGGAGGGAGAATTTCTGTATTTTTACACATAACAGTGAATATTCTTGAATCTTGAAAATTTATTCTGTTGACATTCTATTGTTTTTATACAAATTTTGGCTGGGAATTTGCAGAAGAGTATACTCTCCCTGCTGAATATATATTATGATTGGCCTGATTGTACTGTACTTGACTCTACATTGCTATGCTGTTGACGTCTTCAGACAGATTGAATTAGATAATTCTGTATAGGTTTACAATTCATGATATTGATATTCCCCGAGGTCACGCCAGTCGAGTTTCAGACCGTAGAGGACAAAATGCGATGGACGTGAGACATTACAATTCAATCCAATTTAATTCAATTCATTTCATTTTCATATTTTTCAGTGAAGGAATGTGCATTTATTGTAAATTAAAGTGAAACACAATATCCGGCTAGGGTGCACAATAAACTACTGTAAACATATAGAACATGGCGGTCGATCTTTGTAAGTTTGGCTGTGTGTATTAATGCTAAAGAAATATGATGGAACCTACTTAAAAGCAAGCTTGTTAAGTGTAGGTTGCAATTCTGAACAGAGCGTGAAAAAATAGATGAGGAGAACGGAAGCAACATATAAGACCAAAATATAGAAAACAAAATAAAAGGCAAGAATATCCGGGGATGTAGCAGACTCTTTTCAAATACAGATAGGGAAAATAAACAAACAACCACATTCTGTAGACGTATGAACAGTTGTTTGTATGATCAGTTGCGAACATGCGGGGGCGGGATAGGAAAACATACTGCTTCTGTGCAAACCTGATTAGTTTTGCATTGAATAATATATATAAATACTATATAAATATATATATATAATTATATATATATATAAGATTATATATAATCTCTCTATATGTATAATTATATATATATATATAAGATTATATATAATCTCTCTCTATATATACATATATACACTATATAAATATATGTATAATTATATATATATATATAATATACAATATATCTCGAGCACTTACATTATTTCAAGCTAAGGAATTCCAGCGTAATTAAAACAATGTGCTTTTATGCTTCACCTAAACGGATAAGTGAAGCTAGACAACCCAGCTAACATTTGGACGTTTTCTGAGCGTTCTTGAAACGATCCAAGTTCGTTATTTGGACGTTTTGTCAAAACGTTTTCAGAACGTCTTTTTGGTGGAAGATTTCCGACGACGTATCTAAATAAAATGTTTCAAATGGACGTTATAAAAACGTTTTTTAGACGCTTAAAAAAACCCCAAAACAAAACCTTTCAGACTTTTTAAAGACCTGCAGAAAACCTTTTGGACGTTATGGACGTCAGAAAAACTTGTACGAATATTCAAAACGTTTTTATGGACGTTCTGCGGACGTCCAGAAAACCTTTGAAAACCGTCTATAACGTTCAAAAAACGTTTGAAGAACGTCTAAAAAGTCTTATGACCATTTCCAGAACGTTTAGAGAACCTTCCATACCGTCTTAAACGTCCAGAAAACCTTTAGAGAACGTCCAATGTTTATTTTTTATGGGGCTTTAAAAAAAGTATGGTTATGAGATTCATGTACCCTAATCCTAATCCTTTATAATCCTATCCTAACCTTTTCCTAATGTCCTACCACCTATACCTATACTACATATGAATCTGCGTCACATTCTTTTATATATTGGCAAAAATGTATTTAATGTAATTAAATCACATATATCTTAATTAGGCTTATTAACATATGAAAAAATACCTCTTCATAGCACGATTTGAAATTGTGAGTAACTGAACAATAAAGTAGGCACAATAACACTGAAAGTTTGAACCCAGCATAAATACTTCAGATTTCAATGTCTTTTATCTAGTTTTCATATTTTAAGTTCTGTTATTTGAATATTCATAAATAATAAATATGCATAAATATTCATGATAAAGAAACCGATGACGAAGACGTAGCAGACCAAATAAAAACGTTTTTTAAGCGTTCTTTAAAGACGAAGTCGACATAGCAGACATAATAAAAACGTTTTGTGGACGTTTATAAATGACGAAGAGGTAGCAGACATGATAAAAACGTTTTGTAACGTCCATCGACATTTTTAAAACTTTTTTTTTAAAAACTGTGCTTTGCTGTAAATTCTAAGTTCCAACTTTGACGTTATATATGTTTTTAAAACGTCTATTTTATAGGAAGACGTACCAAACCTCCAAAAAAAAAAAAAAAAAACGTTTACGAAACGTTCTGAAAACGTTATGTGTTTGCTGGAAAGTATACCGTACGTTTTTACGTGAGTGTTATACAATGTTAATTTATGCATGATCATAACCCGATGTAACAAGATCTTGATGCGTTGCGTGTTTTCATTGTGAACCGTATACTCTTCCTTCCGTATAGGTTGTTGCAAAAACTGTGGACTGAGCATAACTGGACATAACATGAACTTCACTGCGACTTGGAATGGGTGGGGGCTTGAAAACGCAACCTACACACTGCGGAGAGACTATTCCACGTAAATTTCCATGATTATGATACGCCCTTGCAGATCCTTTATTTTTTACGAAAACAAAGCGATTAACTCAATTCCCACGCTTAAAATCGGAACGATGCCAATGCCGACATATCACCGTCATATCCAACTTCAAACCTTTTTTTAAAAAATCTCAGTCGTTCACTCGCAGGAATGAGAATAGCCATACAAAGCACGCATACTCTAACATTAAAAAAAAAATGATCAAGCTATTAGACCAAGCAACTAAACAAGAAAAGTTTGATTATCTGATAACATCTCATTACTTTCTTTTTACAAATATTCTATACTTTTGATAACATGTGTGTGTTCTTGAAAAAAGAAAAAGAAAAGAAGATTAATTCTTTTCCCTTTTTGATAGTTCATTGCCCCCTTAGAAGTTGTATCAGGAAACGTCAGTAAATACCGAACAATCTGTCACTGCTAAAGGGTTAAATTAGTGAAGTCTCTTGAAATGCAGATAACGATTTTACACTTAAAACAGAATATGGCGATGGAAAATCTTGATGAAAAACTTGATCGTATAAATATAACAATATCATTTTTTTTTATCCCTGGAACTAGGACTGAACATGCTTGTTTTTACGTAGAGCCTGTCATCTTTCGTGTAGTTTGAACATAGTCCAATATAACTCTAAACAGACCTTCGTGTTTTGTATTGAGACGTAGACTGTTATATATTCAGGTAAAGTTTCACCTCATTCATATTTTGTACTTTTGGTATTGTACAACTGTACATTTCCTGTGTGAAAATAATTTGAAATTGAGATTGATAAAAAATCATGTGTGATGGTGACAAAATGCATTCCGAATAAATTTAGATACAAGTTACTCACGTGCATGTTATCATGCCCCAATACAAAATGATGTATATTGTTACAATCATGTGACGAACCCAAATTAAAGAAATTGTTGCAATGTGCAAAAACACTGCGTGACCTTTTATCTGTATGAACAGGGAATTAATTTCGACATACCAACTTTTGAGTTCGTTGCAGCCGACTTCACTTTTGCAGTAATGTTGTTTATTCTGTCAAACCGTAGGGGAGACAAAAACGACGCACTTATTTGTGAAACTAAGGCTCTGGGCTGCCACATCGGAAGTTCACTTTTGATTGATACCTCGAGCACCTTTGATATTTTGTGGGTGAGATTATCGAATGGAGCAGAGGAGTGTCGGAGACTTGTCTCTGAAAAAAACTTAACAGGTAATGAACCAATTCCCGTAATAATATGAATTTATATTACTTTTATGCATGCTTACTTGACGTTAATCGATTCAGTCGTCTATTCTTGTGTCAGGGCTTGGAAGTTTTAAATTGATCCTGCACCACTGTTCGTTTGAATACAGAAATTCACTTCAGCGCAGTTTTTAAAGGTCCATAATTATCCAAGTTGTGCCTCTATAAGGGTTACATTTGAATAGATGACACGATCAACTTACAACGTTCAATGTAATGGTGCCGGAGATTATAATTGGTTTGCAATGGGGTTTTTTTTTTCCGTTGTATGTGTGTTTGTTTGCTTCTTACTTCTCATTAGAAGTGACCTTGGAAACTCGGTTATTCATCTGCACCACATACTCATGACAGTGTGCGTTTTAAACACTGTCCTACTGACCGAACATACTGTGTCTCATATACGTTTAGTTGGACCTCCAGATGTTATTGACGCACGTGTTACGGACGCAGATGTCAAGTCCAACGGGCTCGTTCTGGGGATGCAACTACGAGGACCTCCAACCGCTCTGTCTTACAACCAGTACAATAATACTTTTGATACCCCGTCTCAGGGGGGAGAGCAGCTCAGCATGGGTGACAAAAAATTGCTGTGGAAACATGTAACATGTAACGTGTTTCTCCTCAACGCATCAGGTTTTCTGGTAGCCCAGGTATTCTTATTTCATTTTTATTTAATTAAAGTCCAGTTGTGCAAGTTATGGAAATAAGTGAAACAAGAAATAATAAGATTTTTTTTTTAAATCAATCTGTCACACTGAGCTGCACTCTCTCTCTCTCTCCTGCGAACGGTTGTAAGGCGGAATCCTATTGTTGTAAAAGACAGATTGGTGTCCGGGGTTTATCACTCACCATAACTGACATTGCTAACTAATATAATGTAGTCATCATATTGACAATATTAGTCATTCTCGTTTCACAATAAAAGAAGGTTCATCAATGATATTTGCATGCGTATAACAATTAAGCTCTATACAAAGGTTACACCCCCCCCCCCCCCACCACACATATTCTCTATACATTGGTCCTAGTCTTAGAATAATCATGGGTAGAGATTACACAGACCACACCGACATTGTTTACACTGTTTTACTAAAATTTTACGTTCATCAATCTAAACCAGTTTGAGTGTCATGTTTTCTGTAGATTCTGTAATTTGTTACGTATGCTGATTTTGTAAAGTTATCTTTTCGCTGAAAGATGCAGATCAGGAAATGTCCTAGATCAATTGAAAAGATACAAAATATCTCGAAACTCTCGCCACCTTCCTTTTAAATGTACGATAATGCAAATGAAACCTTATGTGACATGATTATCCCATGCCTAAGTCATGTCTTTTCTTATTTAGATTATTCTTCTGATAGCGCGAATAAAGTGTTATTTTTAGTCTAGATTTATTTGTTTCCAATCTTGCCCCGTCTCCACCTATTATCTAAGATCTCTTCGTCCTCTTTTTGTATACAAACATACATATATTAAACACAAACGTATATGCTCTCTGTAACTCTCTGTATTAATATATCCATTATATAGAACATCGGTAAAGCGCTTACCCCGTCGGCACATGTTGAGTTCGGAGATGTGGAACCATTTTCGGAGTACATAGTGAAGGCACAGTGTGAAGTTGGTAATAACGGGATGAGCATCAACCATACTATCTACAGGACTAGAACACCGGAACGAGGTAAGCGCGGCAAAAATTGTCGCTTCTCATCAGCTGAATATAACGTTGACGATCACTTATATATGTCGCCCATTTAAATCACTAGCAAATGCCTGATTTCTGAATAGTTTGTTACTGCAGTGTAAGAACGAACAACGATGACCATATGAAGAAATTTTGTAGTCTATTCAAAACAGAACGCCTATCCTTGTATTGGCTTGAGTAAAGCGAAACGATCGCATAACAAAAAGTGGGCTATGGCGAATAGGCCAATGGATTTGAAAAGGATAACATGATTCAACAGAACACTGTCTTAATTGAATTTGAATGTTTCATAATGACTATGATGTCATCATAAGATAAATCTTCTATCGGTTTGCTTGACTTTTTTTTTCGATACTTAATAATTTTCAATAACCTCTCTATTTTCAGTCTTATGTACCTAAAAATCACGATCCTAGCACACTTGCACCCTTTACGAATTCATTTCTTCTCTCTGTCGATTCCTTTAAAAAGAGGATTTATAAAGAATATGTTTCAAGGTATATTCGTGCTAGGACATGCGAAACTTCTGCGGTGATGACATCATCCTCAAACGTCAGCCCATGTGTGTACGACCAATACAGTACCACTTCGTTGTTTCTAGAGTAAGAGATTAAAACTTGTAAACTTAGGAAATTTAATTGTTATCGTTCTGTTCGGATGGCTTTATTCTACTGAATATAGTTGATTCTAATGTGGGAAACCATAGTAACTAGGTAAGGAATGCTTTTGGTTTAGTTTGAGTTGGATCTATTAGTTTGTTCCGTTACCCTCGAAGATTTTAGGCCAATTCACGGCACTGTCATGCTGTCTTTTACCCGACCTGAAAATTGTCTATGAAATAAATGCTCATTATGTGCTGCTTGGTAAAGACGAAACGTCAATTCAATTCAATTCAATTCAATTCAACTCAGTTCAGTTCAATTCTATTCAAATTTTATTTCATTTTTTAAAGAACATACATATCTCATTTTCCTTAGTAACATAGAATAAGGTTTCATAAGCAAAACAAAGTAAACTGAGAGTGTATAAAAGAATTGTGGAACGTTGTAGTAATAATACGCTGTAGTGAGAACTGAAGTAATAAAGATTGAATAGCAGTGAGCAGACTTCGAAAAATGGAGGACCCCACTAATTATAAAGCTTGCAGAATATGGACCCTCAGGTACAGAATGTTAATAGAAAAATAAGATAATGCACAAAGAAAAAAAAAGGTTTGGAAAGAAGTCTGGAAGCCCATTAAGAAGACTGAGTAACAAACAGATACACGTACACGAGTACGTACACGAGTAAACATTAAACGATACTGAAACAACAATGAAACAAAGAGAGACTAACAGACAAAACAGAATGAGACAAGACTAACATGACATCAGGAAGACAATACTTGTAACGGACAGAAGGCACACCAGTCAACGCAAGAGTACAAAAGTGTCCAAAGAGAGCAAAATCTACGTGAAAGGGACATATCAGATGAATTATGTTATCTTATACATGTATTGCTTAAATTGATGTTGCCATGTATAGAATTGTGGTATCTATTGTATCCTTGAGCAGACAAACTGAAAAACCCAACACATATTACATGGAACAGAAATGATGACTGAAGAGATTAACATTGTTCCTGTAAAGAAGCAATGTAATTCCTTTTCCATACCACTTACTTAGCAAGTTCGCTTGTGTATCTCATAATTATGCATGCTTTCTTCTTTTGCTCTGCTTCCTTATAAGGCACCCAATCATCCATTCTTACGTGAAGTTACTATGTTGTCATCATCTTTGTTCACTGTAATATGTTATTAATTTTGAAAATATTCTAGTTGTTCATCCCATCCACTATAACTTCTTCACAGCTCTGTACCCAGTATAACCAATTTAAATATGTTCAAATGTAAAAGTTTGAAAGCCTTCGTCTAATTTAACGCAATGAATACCACCCACACAACGCAATTGCATCTTGCCCTGACTTTGCATTGTGTACAAATATTCTAAATAACTTTTCGACACTTTCTAATGTAATTTCAAATGAATAGCGAAAAAAGTTTAGTAAACTTTCCTTGGTTATTGTGTTAGTTTTCCTGATTTTCATGGCAGTCGTTGTTCAATTTGCACCTTGCATGCTGGCTCAGTTCCATCAAGTGGCCCGAAAATCCTGGAAATCGTTTCAAAAGGACTGGGCTGCGAGAATCCAAACGAGAGAAATGTTACCGTAACTATTCAAGTACGAACTCCATTCTGATGCTATATCATTATATACACTGCTACTCCATATTCAAATGGATTGTGATTTAACTGGAAGTAGAATTTATACCATGCTAAGAAATCGTTAAAAATTATATAATGGCTAAAAAAATTCAAAATATCATTAAAATCTCTTCCTAAGAAATGAAATGAACAAAATAGCTGTCATCAGTTAATTCAGATTGCGTTACAATCAATACGTTTTTGTACATGATAAATCAATTAGGCTACATGAATTATGATGCTTGGCTGAAAACGTAACTATGTACAAACGCATCGAATGTAATTTGCATAATTATATCAAGGTGGCCAAATGAATTTTGTTTCCATGCAACGAAGTAATATTTGGAATAATTTCTGATTTTGAATGAACTTTTATTATATTTGTGCTTGATTTCATTCTGTTTCTTGTATCTAAAGTGTACATGAAATAATATGTTATAGGCCCCCTTTACATTTTATAATGATCTTAAGAACGAGCGGCTTATACGACAAAAATCATGATTGATAGAGACATTTAAAAGTTATGAATAATTTGATTGATTGGTATGTAAGTTCATAAGTGCGGTTGGGCGAGGAGTAAAGCATCTGGGGTTTATACAGTATGTTGTAAATCGGGTAATGGTTGCCTCCAGCGGAACTGGGCATTGTTATATAGGAGATGTATAGTTCACCTTTGATACATTACATATCATCATAAAATTCATTTCACGTTTGCAATTAGATTAGGAACAGGGCAATAAATCATCCACGAGAATTAGTATATTGTTCCGCCCATGTTGTCACATTATAAGATATGCATGGTAACAAAGTCGTTTCATATGACCCCCTCATCCCGTAAGAACAATACGACTTGTTTTGATGTTGAAATATCATGTAATCGGTCTTCTTTATTATTTTTTTTTTTGGATCAATTTGTGTGCTAGCCTCCTGAACTGGAGAATCGGAATGGCATCCTAAAATCCTACGATATCCGCTACCGGCTTCGGCCAGAAGACATGGGTAATAGGAAGTGGAACTCTTTGGTCCAATCGGTCCCTTCCCCAGCCCGGTATTCGATTGAAGTAGTCCTACCTGGTCTTTCCCGATGGGATCCCTACGAGATCTTCATCTACGCCAACAACTCAAAGGGAGGCACCGGGAGTAACGTGCGCACTGTTGACCCACTCCGTCCAAGTGAGTGTTGCCCTACTGTCGTCCGAAGTTCGGACGATAAAAGCCTTCGCACCCATAGCTTTTCATTTTCTTCAGAATGCTACAAAGAAACAAAAACAGACTTATATTATCAGAAAATGAAAGAATCCCCAAGACGGATGAAAGACCCATATATTGTTTCTACGACCTCGGCATGAAATATGTTTTTGACGTCATGTATCTAGTTGATATGTGTGTTATCTTTTTAAGACTTTCTATTATACCATCTCATTTAAATGTGTATACCGCTGCTCATATTGACCATGATAACTGAAGAAGCAATTTACAGAAAGCTCCAGGAAACACACGGGAGATTCTTGTAGGTTAGAAGAGGTAGGCCTATTTCTGGAGTTGAGGGCCTGTCCCTGCTGGAAAGAGCACAGTGTCCCACAGTGTGAGAAACATAGTGTGACAGTGTGAAATCTCTTCACACTGTTAAATTTGAACATTTTAACAGTGTGAACACAATGCGAGTCATCAATTCACAGTGTGAAACAAAGCATTACTGTGTGAACACTCTATGAAAACCACACCACAGTGTGAAATCATCTTCACACTTACGTTTTGACATAGTCGACCATGTGAACACACTGTGAACTCACATGAGACACTGTTCTTTTTCAGTAGGGTTAACTTTATGTAGTTTCAATACGATTCCATGCACTCGGCTGCCACTCTCCTTGAAGTACTCACATCACCTCTTGATGCGCTTACTCGCATCTGATGACGATTTGAAGTTTTATTTATGATTTTTCTTGTCACTGTATCCTCAGTATGATTGTTGCATGAATAATGTACCATTAATTACTATGACTGTTGCCTATGTTTCCCAATTGAATATTTTGTATATGAGGATGTATAGTATAATGTATACGGTATAACTGTTCCCCATCCCTTGTTGCCCCACTCGAGTCCAAAATATTTTGTTTTTACACATTTTGGCATCCTGTCTGGTTTCCAAAAGTTGTCTTTCATCATGGCTTGTACAACCTCACAAAGTATTATAAAAATTCTGCTATACTTTTGTCCTCGTTTTTCCTCGCTTGGTTCACCGCGTCAGAGAGCGCATTCAAGGGCAGGACAAATTTCGGATTTTGAATTCTGGGTATTTCAAAGATATCAATATTCTACATCATGTAGAATTTTGAAAACCGATTTCTTCAGGAATCCCTTTTCTTCATATAAATTTCAATTCAATATCATCGTTTCATTGACTCTTGCATTTCGAGTTGATTGTATATCAAAAGATAAATCTTGACTCACTTTCATCACCATGGCAACACGCAAAATTGTATCTGTGTATCACCATTACTGAGCTCCTTGTCCCTTCTTTTCGGATTTGAATCTCCGTGTCAGAGCGATCAGAATCTCGTCTCGTTAACCTGACGAAGACGCAGATCGAATCCAACGTGTGGCTGATTAAATGGCTCCCTCCCTGGCCGAGTGGAATCGGTGGCTGCGTCAAACATTACGCAGTGAAGATCAATGACAAGCAGGTTGCCTCCGTGAATGATTCATCCTACACTTTGAACATGGAAACGTTGGGGGATGTGAAGCTGAAGATTGCGGCAGTGATTTACAACGGCATTGAATCATCGTTCGAGGGAATCTCATCGGAAGAAATGATCTTCGGTGCGTTTGTGTGTGTGTGTGTGTGTGTGTGTGTGTGTGTATGTGTGCGTGTATGTGTTTGTGTTTGCTTTATTAGGGAAATGAATGTTATTATATATGTAATACGTATATACTATGATATACGAATACAATGAACTATACACAACGACATAACGTGCATGTGTAATCCCTCAGTTTGAGCTTCGTATACCTGATATTTTACGAATTTTAGATGGTAAGAACCAAAGTCTAACTTTTGACTTTTACGAAAAAAATTAAATGTGACTCTTTTACGAGTAAAAATATACATTCATATTCGACTAATACGTTCCCTGTATTTATGAATCTGTGATGTCGAGGGAAACACACAAGCGTTTCCTGGAGGTAACAAACCAAAGTTGGCTTTGAAGAAATAGAGAGGCAAATCTGAAGATTCTAAGCTTGATATGACCGGGTTTTTGTTTCTAGTGTGTGCGAAAACTAAATGGGCGAAGGGAAAGCCGATCAAACTATTTATTTGTATGTATTTGTGTATGAGCTAACCTTTGTAGAAGGAAAAGTATAATCACAATACTCTGCAGAGTTACCATGACCAACTAACGCACTGAGACTGGAATGGTATATTACAATGATCACTATACATTGATTGGCAAAAACGTGATATTGGAATGTTTTTTTTTTTCTTTGCATGCAGTGTGGACATAAAACAGGTTGTCAAACGATTCTCAGTCTGTTAAACAGACATGTAATTTGGCCTTTTCTTGAATGCTGTGATATAAAACTACGTCACGTTTGCGTTATTTTTCTCCTTTTTTAGATTCGGGTAAGAAAAGCGCCCTCAGTATTGCATGGATCAGTCTGGGCGTAGTCCTACCTGTTGTCGTCACAATGGCGGTTGCCTGCTTAGTCCTGATTGTCCGCTTTGGACCTCGAGCAAAAGACTCCTTTTTTAACCTCAGCGAGAATCGAATTTTGGTAAGACCTCCAAATTCTGTCAGTTACTTGTTTTTCCGCACACATACGAATCAATAAAATATCCACACAGGACTTTAGCGCAGTGCGTGTTAGAATAATATGTGTAAGTGATAGAATATGTGGGAGAGTGTACTTTTATTTCTGCCATACAACAAAGAATCAACCAATGGCCGTAATATAATGCGTCTAGCCAAGGATGTGAATTTTGGAGTAGCACTGTATTAATATACACTTTGTTTATATGCAATTGTCATATTGCATACTTTCGTCGGAAATAAAATAAAAGGAAATTAAATTAAATGAGACGAAACGATTAAACCAACATATCTCTATGAATATTGCGAGGACCCGTGTTATCATGTCATAAAAAAGTGGCGCACAATTTACAATCACCTGGGCCCCGACGAGAACTATTTTGCCCGTCAGGAATGCATTCTGCTTGTCCCAACATGCTTCAGACTGTCACATAGCTGTCCTGTGGGGTAACCAAAAGCAAATAAGATGTATGGGTGTACAATGATTAGTTCATCACAGAGATTGAAATAGCATGCCATTATTTCCTTGACCGGACCAACATGGAAGTATGATTGATGTAACTCCTGGAAACACCCACTCCAACATCCATCAATCGTGTAGTTGTTTTATGTAAGTCCATCGTGGTCTCTCAAGTATCACTGAGAGTGTGCAATCGTTCAACATTGATCAGAGTAATAGTAAGACCGGGATAATATCACAATGACAGTGCAAAATGTGAATCACTGAGTTTGAATACCAACGTCTTTCCTTTTTTTAATGGGGATTCAATTAATCACTTTAATTGATATGTTTTAAGAGACCTCTGATGAAATGCTCTTAAAAAGGGGGTGGGGTTTCAGCCTAACACCATGTGATATAGTCCTCAAAAGAACTGTTAAATGTTAAAGAGGATATATGAGTGGAGAGTAGGATACAGAAGAAGAGATTTTTTGGCCGCTCTTTATAGCTCTTAATACTGACAGCACTAGGTCTATAGTTAAGAGGTGAGAGGCGAAATAGGATCGACTAGTGGAAAGTTAAAGGGGAAAATCCAGTCCAAATATAAGTTAATCTAATATAATAGGAAAGAGTAAAATATTACAAGTTCAAGGGTAAAATTTTGATCGAAATCGGATGAAAAATAAGAAAATTAGGACATTTTAAAGTTTCACTAATCTTTGAGGAAACAGTTCTTGAACGGTCAATATGAATATGCAAATGGTAAAGTGAGCATGTCATTCCCTCACATCTTGCCCTATAGTTTGTACATAAAATTTCAAAATTTCCAGTCTTTAATTCAAACACAATTATGCCCGAGGCTCAAATCCTGATATATCTAACTGATCACTATTCTGAAGTTATTCAACCGGGAAGAACATTATGTTTCAGACTTCAATGACAGAAACATTGAAGTTTCGTCATTGCTTATACAAGATCAATGGAAAATTGTGAGGTTATGACATGTTCAGCTCACTCATTTGCATATATTCACTGTACAAGAACTGCTTTGCAGAAATTAGGAAAACTTCAAAAAATATCATAACTTCCTCATTTCCATTCGCAACTCGCAACATTTTACTTGTTTTCATCAGACTAACTTATTTTTGGACTGGATTTCCCTTTAAGGAAAGGGTCATTCTTCAAATTAATGAAAAGGGCTATTCTTTTGCTACAATGTAGTTACGGGCAGGAGATAGAGAGACGGTGTGGAGAGAGCGAGAGTCTGTAGCAGGGGGTTTGAAAAGAACTCTGCAGAGAGATCGTGAAAAAGAATTGACAAGTGGACAGTTCGAGAAATAAGAAGAATTCTTTTGGTTTGAATTACTTCTGAGCGGAACTAATATAGAGAAACAGGCGGAGAAAGCATGATTATTGTAGAAAACCGTTCTGAGAAAAAAGAAAATGTAAAAAGGAGCGATGGAAGTTGATAGCTGTATTCCCCACTAGAGTTCAAGTACATGTGCCATATCTCAAAGAGTTCTCTTTAGAAAATAAAAAGAACAAACTATTAAACACTCTGTGGACATTATGACAATTGATATGACGTAACATGGATATTTTTAACGACAAATTTGGAGAAATACATTGCAGGGAAGTCAACACAAAGAATGATCATGATCATGAATATCGGCACGCTCCACTGACATGACCCGTATACATGAGTGAACTGTGAATTTAGATATAATTGTTTGTTTGTTTGACTTGTGTATGACAAAGCTACTATGAACTATTTCCAAGCTTGTGGCATTTCAACTTTCTTGGTTTAACATTTCACAGAATTCACGAAAGACCATGGGTCTGCAGCGACCAAAACCACCGCCTGAACAAGAGGTTTACAATGAGATGCCCGACTCCCCATCTTCACCTGTCTCCGGGAGTACCGAGGGGAGGGTAACGCCCTTGCTCATCCAGACGAATATCACGTCATCATCCTCGACAGGAGCAACGTTTCATCCACAAAACTCAACCAGTTCGAGCTCCATCCTACAGAGCGTTACAAACAGTAGCACGAGTTCTCCTCAGAACCGCGTTTCCATAGAAACGAACAATGGTGACACGCCCTCCTCCAGCAAGCAGTGCGCTCTTCACCTAGCTCTGTCCTCCCTGGAGACTCAAGAGGATCCAGGGATGAGTTTTAGTGAAGATAGTCTCACTTCCAGTCCCCATCCCTCTTCTAATTCGTCGGGCTACGTAAGCTACCCACCGCCCGGCCAGAAGAGAGAGACTACAGCGAACCCAAGGAAGCCTGCTGTATCTCCTGCAGGCGACGGATATTACATCTTCAACGCCCTCACCAACAAACTACAAGCCGTAACGGTCAGTACGGTAGATAGCGACTGCGACGTTAAAGACGCAGTGGATAAACGCAAGGAGAGTGAAGTGACTCTAGAGAGTGGAACCTTTGATAACGAACTTTCTCCTTCGAAGCTGAGCAGGCCTCCGCGTTCGGTCCATCCGCTAGAGGCGAGTAGTTTTTATCCCCAACCTGATGTCGAACTGTGCAGCGGCGTAGATACCTACACCAAACTTTCCACTCCACTCTCTCCAAGGAAGAGATCCCAAACCGACCAGTCCGGCGAACTGGGGGCGGACCAAGAGATGGTACATGGAATGCAGCAAGCCCTCGACTAAGTTGGACTTGTTGGTGTGGATTAAACATATAGAGCATTTCATAGTGTTCTACTTTAGGGTGTGTGACCGTAGATACTCCGGGAGTCCGTTCATGATATGCCTGTTGGGAGTCTGTTTTGGATTGCCTTTTTATGTGCTTCAACATGCCCGAAGTCAGAGCAAATCCTATTTTTCTACGTTATTTTGGATACATTTTCCTTCATGAATATGTTTCGATCAATTTTCACTTCTCAGTGCATTTCCCGTATACCAACCAACAACTACCGTTTTACTCTGTGTCTCATTTGTTTCTGCTCGCTATTACAAAAAAGCCGCATGTCTGTACATGTATGCAACAAAATACAAGTAGTCTTGATTTATAAGCTATTTGATAACGCCTTCTGGTATAGTCTGGCATTTGAAATTCTCCAATTTAATACTGTTTTTAGGACAAGCTTCATATCCTTACTCATTCATGCAACGTGTAGAAAATTCCATGAACCTGCTGTTCCAGTTACTTGTTACGTAACGTTGATACTCGATCAACTCACGCCTAGATACGACTGTCAAGGACCTCACTTTGTCATAGTGAAACAAACTGTCTATAGAGGTTCCTCATTATTTGGTTTTTTCTTGAAATTTTCCACTACCTGTATACCAACCAACTCAGCCCTTGAAATTATATACCTGTCCTTAGTGCGTACTTATACAATTTGCAATGCACACCTGTCACTATCACCTCTTCGGATGTTATCCCACGTAAACGCCTGCACTTCTGTCATTGCTTATCATTGGAATGTTGTTTTTGAAAATTGTCTCAAAGTGACAGATGGAAATCGAATCTACGAACATGCATTCCTGGTAAACAACCCATCATGTAACTTGTGTTTGTTTGCCACCAAATATGGCTGAAGAAATTAATGCAAATGTACTTCCTGTTATGAACAACGAAGTATTTGATTATCAGTCACCTGTACCAAACTCTCCCTTAACGTGTTCTAATTGTGAAGAAGGCGACAGCACCGATTTTATCACATCTTTAAATGCAGAAACCCAGGAATTAAATCTGGATTTTGATTTAAATGATATTTCACTGAAAAATGTATCTTCTAATTATCTTTTGGAAAATGATATAGTTACATTGTCTCATTCTAACCCGAAAGATCTCTTTGTTTCGCATATCAACATCAGAAGTTTGAATAAAAATTTTGATCAATTTCTTTCATTTGTTAACGAGTTACAATTTAGTCACATGATCATTGGCCTCAGTGAAACTTGGCTAAAGGAAACGTCGCCTTCTTCTCAATACTCCATCAATCGTTTTAAATTGCTTACCAATAACAGAACCGGGAAAAGAGGTGGCGGAGTAGGTTTTTATGTTTCACAAACTCTGAATTGTCAATTGTTACATGAATACAGCATTACCTCAGAATGTATAGAGTGTATTTTTGTGGAGGTTATAACTCCGAACAAAGGTAACATCATACTGGGGGAAATTTATAGACCCCCGCATTCTAACCCTACTGAGTTTATTGGGTTGCTTCATGATCTCCTCTCTGATAAATATTTTGATAACAAGACATGCATTATCATGGGAGACTTTAATATAAATCTCCTTAGTTATAATGATACTACAGTCTGTCAAGATTTCCTCTACCTTATGTTGTCCAAATCCTACATTCCTTTTATAAGAAAACCTACTCGAATTTCCGATGTCACTTCAACTCTTATCGATAATATATTTGTTAATAATTTATCTCTTGATGTTACATCTGGCATTGTAGTCTCTGACATTTCTGATCACTTCCCGATTTATACCCTTGTACCTCAGTTTACAGCAAGAAAAACTCCAACATCTAACCATGGTATTCGTGACATGTCTGAACGCAATTTAAATAGGCTCAGGGAGGGATTTGGGTCCGTTGACTGGTCTCCTGTCTACAACGCAGGAAATGTAAACTCATCCTTTGAGGTTTTTATGAAAATTTTGATAGAAACTTGTGATAATCATATACCTTTGTTAAAACAATCTAAATCTAATTATAAAAGAATACCAAGACAGCCTTGGATCACGAAATCTCTTCTTAGGTCTATTAATAAGAAAAACAGATTATTTTGTAGATACCGTAAATTCCCAAATGTTTCAACTAAATCTCGTTATGTTTGTTATCGAAATACCCTGACCTCTACGTTACGCTTAGCTAAGCAACAGTATTTTTACCGACAGTTCGATAGATGCAAATCTGATATACAGAGTACGTGGAAGGTGATTAACACAGCTTTAAAATCCAGCACTAAGGCGAATTCTCCAAATCGTATTCTGAAAGAGGGTCGCCTGATAGACAATCCAGAGGAGATGGCAGATGCATTCAATGACTTCTTCGTTAACCTTGGGCCAGATCTTGCCAAGAAAATACCTCGCTCCGGGACACCTTTTCATTCGTTTCTAAGGGATAGGAATGCACACACTTTGTTTTTTGTTCCCATTGTTGAGGAAGAAATTAAAGAAATTGTTCGCAAACTAAATAACAAGAAAAGTACAGGTGATGACGGAATTTCAGTTTTTCTGTTAAAAAACATAATAACTGAAATAATTACTCCCCTTACTTATATTTTTAATCAATCTTTGTCGACTGGAAAGGTCCCTGAAAAGATGAAAATTGCTAGAGTCGTTCCATATTCAAAAAGGGTGCTGAAGAATCGGTTAGCAATTATCGTCCAATATCTCTTTTAACTTCAATTTCAAAAATCTTAGAAAAGCTTGTTCACAAACGAACTCTTAGATTCCTTATCAACTGCAATATTCTTTCGAATTTTCAGTTTGGTTTCAGAAAACAGCATAGCACAACCCACGCTTTGTTAGCTTTCATTGATAAAGTAGCACATGCTTTGTTTTTCTCGACTTCTCGAAAGCGTTTGATACGATAGACCATGATATTTTGCTTTATAAGTTAAGCCATTACGGCATTCGTGGGACAGCTCAAGATTGGTTTAAAGACTACCTTACTAATAGAAAGCAATATGTTTATGTAAATGGATATGAGTCTCTTTTGAAAACAACTTCTTGTGGTGTCCCTCAGGGTTCCCTACTTGGCCCGTTATTATTTATCCTGTACATAAACGACCTCCAAAATTCGTCCCAGATTCTTTCTTTCATATGCTTTGCTGACGACACAAATTTATTTCTTTCACATCGTAACTCAAACACGCTTATACATATGTTAAACAATGAACTGAAACTTGTTCAGTCCTGGATCCACGCAAATAAGTTGTCACTAAATATTGATAAGACGCATTATATGCTTTTCAGCAATTCTCTGAACTCTGTTTCTGATTATGTTAAGATCAATGGTATCAATTTAAACCAGGTAGATAGTATCAAGTTTCTGGGACTTTACATTGATAGTGATCTATCCTGGAAAACCCATATTAACTATTTAAGTAAAATTTTGTCCAGAAACATTGGAATTTTAAACAAGCTGAAATATAATTTCCCCATACATATATTACAAATTATATATTCAACAATGATTTCCCCTTGGAATTCTAGCATGGGGTAATTCGTCCAAATTTTTACTTGATTCGCTATTCCTTCTTCAAAAACGCGCCATCAGAATTATCAATAACGCCGGATATCTATCTCATACAAATGAATTTTTTCACAAGAATAAAATTCTGAAATTGATTGATTTGTTTGATTACAATCTAGGTATTTTCATGTATAAGTACTCAACGAATGATCTTCCTGATGTTTTTCTTCACATGTTCAAAAGAAACTACTCAGTTCACAATTATCCCACCCGCCAACGGGACGCTTATCACCTTCCACGTACTCGCACAATTTTCGCGATGAAAACAATTATGTATGCGGGACCGAAATACTGGAATGACCTCCCCCCTGAACTCAAAGGTTGTTTATCACTATCATCCTTCAAATGCAAATTAAGACAGTATTTATTGAATAATTACGCTACATCAGCTCATTGAAATTCTGTTTTGTGCTGTCCAGGACTATCCCGTTATACTGTACTCCAGGGTTGTTGTCATGTAAAACCAGACTTTAAGAGCCCAGCTGTTTGCGCCCTTAAATTCTATCACTGTGTTTATGTATATTTTTCCTTCTTTAAAGATAGCTGGGACGAGGAAACAGCTGGTATTTCACATTCTCACTGCACTGCAACTGGTTGTTCGATGTCTTTTTTAATGAATTTGCAGGTGCATGTGTTCCCTTCTTAATACACGCAATGTACACATTTCTAATACTGTCTGAACGGTATCATTGTTATTATAACTATATTAAGTCATATTGTACCGCCAGAACGACAATGGTTCATCCGCCTATATACTGCATGTGGCTTTTCCGATCCCTAACCTGCACTAGAGAAGAATTTGCTATATAACTGTATATTTGTACTTTTTTATTTTTTTGTTGTTTTTCTCTTATGTTCCGGTCATTGTTGTACCCGTGCTCCCCTTCTCAATCTTAAACTCGTTTTTAACCGGGACCTACGCTCAACAAGCTCGCTTTTTAAGTAGGTTCCTTCATATTTCTTTAGCATTCATTCACAGATTCCAAACTGAACAGATCGACCACTATTATGTTTTACATATTTGCAATATTCTATGTATGTCATGTATTTCATTTAATTTTGTTATATTTGATGTAATTTTTCATCGAGAAATATGAAAATAAATTGAAATTGAAAATTGAAATTGAAATATATGTTAATTACACTATATAGGGGAAATGTATTCTACAAGCATTGCTTTCTTAACATTCCACCACATTTCCACCGCTTTCATACAATACTCTAAATGCTTTTCACGCTTATGTGTTTCGTGTATTGTACATGGCAATGTTAATTTATTATGATTGATTGATTGATTATGTGTTTCTCTTGAAAATGGAAAAAAAAAATAAACGAAAGGATGGATAAAATTCTGATAGAGCAGACGCCAAGCTTTAAAGTGAAATGAAATGGACTTTCCAAACGTATCTATGAAAATAAGTAAACACTCTGAAAAAAAATGAAGGCATTACCAGATTAACGAAGCTTAAATTTTGCATTCTATAAGCACATTCTATGCATGTATGATTATTAGAATAACTTTCAGAGCAGTACCATCATCATTTCAAAGGTTATTAGAGTTGAAAGTGAAGAATGTGTAAATTATTGGTTCTTAAGGAGTGAAAAGGGGCCTCGAAGGCATACTAAATTACATTATTCTACAAAATGAAGTTTCTAGCAAAGCTGTAAAAACAAAAATGTTTCCATAATTGTTTTAATGATCCACAACTTTAGAATGGTATAGAATTTTTTTCTGAGAAAATGATAAAAAACCACATGATCGAAGATTTAGGTTAACATTTCACCTATAGTTCATCTAGAGTTGTGCGACTTTTTGTTGATTTCATGATGTACTGTCACATATAGCAGATGTCTTCAACCACTTTAACCACTTTATAACACTATTTTTTTTTTGGGGGGGGGGGAGATTATGGAATATGGCAATGCAAAATTAGTCGGGTTGTCCGCGGACACAAATTGGCCTAGAATGGTATAATGCACATGCAACGAATTTATATTTATGCCTTTAAATTCATTTACGAACAACAGGTGAAATGAGTAAACCTTCTAACATTGTATGAATCAGGGAGTCATAATATCAGTGAGTTTGATACAGTCAAACAGCCGATCGATTTGCAAAATCGACTGAAAAATACAATCTTAGCTTTTCAGCACGTCTCCTCCATTTCCTGCAACTTTAATTTTATTCAATTTCATCTGCTTTTGTGATGCGTAGTATTGTTAATTTAAAATATTTTTCTTTGTTGCTACATTGTATTGATATTGTGTCATTTTGTGTATGAAAATGTTTTGCATTGTTGGAAATGAAATAAATGAAATGAATGAAAATAAAATTAATTTGTGCCGAATTTTCAGTTTGTTTTGTCCCTTTCCCTGTTTCAAGCTCAAAGTACTCCACTCATGATTCTTTCTCACCCCCACCCCCCTTTTCTCGCTTGATCAAGGCGAACTTGTAAAGGCTTTTGTAGGATTTTAATTTTGTTATCAATGTTCGATGACGTGTTGTCACTTTATATACTTACAATATTTTTTCTGTCCGTACATGCTTTGTGTCGTATTTATATTGGTTTCGAGGGGAATGCATCAGTGATGACAAACTCTGCTTTTTAGCTTCCTAGATGTCATGTATCTATGTCTATAACAGCCTCAATTTATTTCGTTTACATTATATTTTCATTGATATGTTCACATGTACTTCGAACAGTTATGTGCTTTGCTTTTTCATGCTGTATGTTTTATATAGTGATACTCTGATGAAAATGAAATGAAATGAAATGAAACGAAACGAAATGAAATGAAATGGAATGAAATGTTTACACATCAAGAGACTACAGACGTCTTCGTTTTAGGTGTGGTTTTTTACTTTTATGTCTATTTCGGGCATAACGGGAAGGGGCCTTCAGTATTCCTATAACAATAATATGCACTGACACTAGTGCTACATTACATCTGACTGACATTTTCCTTCTTATTTTGGAAGTCCCCCTCCCCAGTTATAAGCGGCGTAAGTTAATATATAAATATATATATGTATATAAATATATATACACACACACACACACACACACACACATATATATATATATATATATATATATATATTTTTTTTTTTTTTTTTAACAGAATCGGTCTATAGATGGTAAAAGACCTTATTATGGTTTCATTGCTCATTGGCTTATGCCCGAACTACACAGCATAATTATTTTGGTCTGTCTTTCACCTGTCTACGTCTCTGAGGAAAAGGGCTTTAAAGGTTATTTTTGATCATCGGGAGCAGTGAAAAATAATTATTCGAGATATCACATTTGATGCATTCGTGTAGGTCAGTTGTCTCACAAAACATCCTACCACATAAATTTTCTTTTTGCACTAAAGCCTAAAATATAAGGAGATAATATCTCCTTATATAGTGATAATTGTAGTGATATCATCACTATTTTCTCCAATAAACCGTAACTGCAGACGATTTAGTCTAAAAGCATTGTTTTTTGTTATAACTATTGTTCACATTTTGTATATTTAACAATACTTAACATTGATTATACTGATTCAAATTTTTGCATTGGTTGTTTTTATCCCTAACTCACATTTAAGAACTATTTTGAAGCACGAATGCTGAGTTTTTGTTTCATCTGCAAATGGTAAATTACTAGTATGCCTTTAAGTTGAAGTGATAGTAAAGTATTGGTTGAGATGATGATTCAGCTTTTAACTTTTTGCGATATACTTAGAAACCACTTCACGAAATGTTAAAGAGCATGCAATTCTTAGAGGAATTCAAAGTCTATTTGATGAAAATCTGTTTTGAAAATGGCTGAGATATCCAAAAACAAAGTAAAACAAAGCGATCCTTACAAAAGTGGTTCCCACCCTTTGTTAGGATCGCTTAGTTTTGGATATCTCAGCCATTTCAAAACCAATTTTCACCATATAAACTTTAAATTCCTCTCTATACTCTTTCGTGATTTCATAAGACGTTTCTCATTTTCTCAAGAAATCATCATCAAAAAACGTTGGAAACCTGAAGCTCCATCTCAACCGAACATCTACCATCCCTTTAAGGTAAACAATACAAGTATATAGTTTATGGGAAGCTGTACGATGATTCATATCATCGGGTATTCTTTTGAATGCATCGTAACCATCGCTGTTTTCATTAATTGCCTATATATGGAGTCCCACAAAAAAAAAGCCTGCTCACACACACAACACACACATAAAAGATACGTGATACGTAGCATTGTTAATTTCAAGTAATTTTTCTTTCTTACTACATTGTATTGATATTGTGTTTTTTGTGTATGAAAATGTTTTGTATTGTTGGAAATTAAATAGAAAAAAAAAATCAAATGAAATGAAATGAACAGAAATCAGGATTTCATACATTCGCGGACGCACAAACGAGGCTTTTGTTGCTATCGCCCAACCAATCAATATGTCATGATATACGCAATCCTACGAGCCGTAGACAAAGAACGCTAACATGATATTCAAATGCATGGGTACTTTACCATTGAACCGTGCTGTTGATTGCACCTGTTTCCATTGTAGAGAGAGAGAGAGAGAGAAAGAAAGATTTGGACATTCCGTGACCGTATCGCTTGATCAAGATAATAGTGCTTTGTTGGTTTTGTGATACTATGATTCTTTATACATGAACCTGTCTTGGGTAATCCTCTGTGACAATTACAGAAGAAAACTAAAATCGAATAGGCGTTAATTCAGGTTCATTCGTTTAAACACGCACGAACTAATATTTCATACTACGTGTCATAGAAGTTCCAACTCGGGTAAATGAGTCATGACTTTAGCCCAAACTTTTTGAAAATTCATAACTTTTGACAGAAACCGTTCTGATTTTCTCAAACTTCACTAATGTATTCTACTGTTGTTTCTGCATAGATAGGGATAGATTTTCCTTTAATGATTCACGGGAAGCACGTCTATATAAAATTGATTTTTTTTTTAAATCAAGATTTTAAAAGAGGACTAATGTAGGGATATGTTCACACGCAAAAGTTTAACCCTATGTGTCGTTTCTATAAAAATGCGATGACAGTGAATCAGCCTTGGTAGATACCAATTATGTATGTCCAGTGCAATTAGACTCGAATTCTTACATTTGGAATGATCATGTACAAATGAGAGGAACTGTATGAAACTGTCCTTCAGATTACCTAAATAGCCACTTACTGGCTATATACTTTCAAAGTGGAAGTGGACTTTCATCACATAAAAGACTACTTATAGTACCTTGCTTTGAATTGCTTTCTAAAGCATGTGGAAACACTACCTTTCGTAAGTGAAAGTATACCCTCTTAGTGCAAAGCTATAAATTTGGCCTCGTGTGTAGTACACCGGTCAAACCATGCACGGGCATGAAACAAAGAATTATCTCCCTCTCTCTCCCATACACACACACACACACACACACACACACACACACACACTCACACACACACACACACACACACACACACACACACACACACACACACACACACACACACACACACACACACACACATACACACTCACACACATACACGCTCACACTTTCCTTGTTCTCGGTTATTTCTTCTTTATTTCGTATGTGTACATGCATTTCAAGAACGCTCTTCTACCGGACAACCTGCTATACAGACACAATGGAGGTTTAGTTCTCCGAACAAAAGTAACCGGGCATAAGAAAGGGAGAACAAAGGAGGAAACCATGAGGATACAGGTAAACGTACTATCAAGCACAACGACCTTGAGACATTCTACTTGAACAGAGTAAATATGAAAATATCGATCAAGGATGCCAACTGTGAAAAGAATAATGATAGCAGCATGCCTTGTAATGATAATCTGAATAATTTAGCAAAAGTATCCAAAAATCAGATCGTTGATATGTTTTCTTTTATGTCCATACTAAACAAAGAGCGTGGGTTTATCAGCTGAAATGAGAGGAAAACAATAATAAACAAATATTAGATGTATCCTAGAATCAAAAGCTGCGTCTTTTGGAAATCCCAGATTTTCCTGAAGTGTTATAGAAATAAATAAAGTGGGGAACAATTACCGAGGCATGACTTTGGGACATAATCGACCTCGATACAAAGAGACGAACCATCCTTCTCTAAATGCCATGCTTATATGGTAATATGAGTAATTCAGCAGAAGTACAAAAAAAATCAGATTTGTGTATGTGTGTGTGTTTGTTATTTCTATACTACAAAAAGAACGTGTGTTTATTAGCTGAAATGAGGTGAAAACAAGGAGGTATCAGATATGATTATCATAGAATTAAAAGTTACATCTTTGGGAAATACCAGAATTTCCTGAAGTGTTATAGAAATAAAGTTGGGAAAAATTACCGAGACATAACTTTGAGACATCATCAACATCGACACAGAGGCGAGAGCCATTCTGGCCCAAACGCCAATGAGACTATGGAGTCCCAAAAAATACGTGAGTATAATTTTGCGGTGTTCTTATTTTACGAAACATGGCATATTCCTCGACTTCTCTGGACTGACATTGCAAATAGTGACTCCATTTAAGCAAAAGCGCGGTGCACTAGAATCTTCCAAGGTGGGAAATAGCCATAGACTTTTTTGAAAGCACAATGATAATTTCTTTTTTCATATCGTCGCCGTGGTTTTAGATCGGGAATTCAACCACCCGCGAAACGTCCGCATAGACCTGTTCCGTAATTCATTTCGTATTTATGCATGCTTTGTTCATAAAAGTTACCACATAACTTTGCAGGGGACTTGCCCTACCTAGCAACAACTTAATAGTGAATTCCTACCTGGGGAACTTAAAGGGAGGGAACAGTTGAATAAAATGTATGGCTACTACGCTGTGTTACAGGAAAAGAAACATTCATAAATTGTAATAAATTACAAAAACTGTCTATTTGCGTAATCAGGTACTTTACTCGCAAACTGGCGTACAGTACAACCGACCAGAAACAAAGAATCATTTTTGTTTTACGAGGCATTGTCGTCGTCGTCGTCGTCGTCACCGTCGTCGTCGTTGTTGTTGTTGTTGTTGTTGTTTTGCTTCTTGTCTCTCCCTCTCTCTGTCTGTATGTCTTCCCCCTTCTTTCTCTTTCGTGACTTTTTTTGGGAGGGGGGATACCAAATACTTTCAGATCGAGCAAGATAGATACTAATTTGATAGCTACTAGAGGTAAAAGCTGAGAGCTGATATGTGATAGCGATGTAAGGATTTGGTCTTCCCCTAATCATAATCTCCTTTGAAGATACTAGTAGTGGATTGATGTAGTTTCTTAACGCCCATGCTGTGCTTTATTCAATTCAATTCAATTCAGCTTAATTCAATTCAATTCAATTCAATGCAATCCAATTATTCATTGACACGAGTACTTCACGTTTTTCCTCATGCACGCAAAAAAAACTCCCTTAATAAGGCATTCATATATGCGTGTCGTTCTGGACTCTGGAAAAAAATGATTTGTCGCATGTTCAGATAAGTACAGTGAGTTATTATTGTAACACCCACGCACAAGGCCTTCAAAACGAACCTATGGGCTACACGAGTGATGCAACATGGCTGCTCTTCAGACATAATTCATATACTTGATTGCGTAATAATCAAGCCGTGTTTGTTTCTCTTTCGATGGATTTGCACGCAACACTACTCTTCGTTATTGTTCCAGAAAGATAAGCAATTTCAGTTCTAAAATACTCCACCCGAGCGCAGTAACAATGAAGAACAAGTGTTTACTCTTCTGTTGTAAGCACAGCACACTCTTGGCTTTCATATAAATAAACCAAATGTGTAAGCCGCCTTCTAGAGTGTAAGCATATTGTTATGTGTTACACTTTTATGGCCAAAAAAACATAATTTTCCTCACTTTTTTCCGCGCTCAGTGGAAATTTGTGAGGTGATGACATCGTCAGCTCTTTCATCTCCATATTCGTATCGTTTGCCCGAGAACTGTTTTGCAAATGTATTAATAGCCAAACTTCACAATTTCATAACGTCCCTAATTTTTATCCAATTTCATCAAATTTTCACTGTTGTGCTTATAAAAGAAATTGTCTCTCTCTTTGCAGACTAACTTTTAAGTGGTATTTACGGAGTTCCCTTTCAAGATCGGTTATGACATTAAAAAGTTATCGGATTCTATGTTTCATCAGTTTTCAGAAAACAATCCAGATGTTGGCTGCAACTACATGATATTCAATTCAGTTTTAGAAAGGGCGTTTTTATATCGCCCTTGAAGTCTGCATTCACACATCGCCCATATTTTATCTTTACCTAATATATTTGATGTTTAAATTAGATCGAAATAACAGTAGATCATTGCATCGTTGCTGTAAGCCAGTAGTGAAAACTTTCATAAGCATGATAAGGGAGAAGAGCATACATCAAAGTCAGTCAGTTGACTAACATAAGTTTGTAAATCATTTCTGTGCACAAAACGTGAAGTTGTGAGGTGATGACATAATCATCAAATTCATTTTGAATAATGTGTTTGGAGTAGTAACCTGATAACATGGGGATGATAAAATAACATTACTGTCATATTCCCTGTTCTGTCCAATATCACAGAAACCAGAGAGGTGAGACAACTTCTACGGTTCAGTTTGCTTCTTTTAATCTCACATAGCCTTCATTGCAATAGAATACGATTAATTTTGTTTGGTCTTAACTTACATCCCACATTTAATTAGCCTAAGCTCATCACACAACGAACTGATTTACGCTTTATAACATCACATTCTCAATATAGCTTCAGAACTGGAGAGATAGAATAGCTTCGTTATTTTTTTTCAGCTTATGTCTCCCCCACATTTACCATATACTTTTGTCAATTCTTAAACATGTCAGCGATGCAAACTGCAAAGGCGATGGTAAGGTGCTACACACTATTACTGTCCTTATAATACAGTAAACCTCACATAAATCAAATCAGTATAGTGACTGAAGAATGTGGTTCTACTAGAAAAACAGGAAATACATACGGAAAATCGAGACTTTTGTTTTTTCCTCCAAGTTACGCGATATTCGGCTAATCCGATGTCGAGTTATAATAGGTATAACTGTATATTCACGTACGACATGTACAGTAATATTGACATGCCTGTAAACAATGAAATACAGCAGCAGCTCAATCACTGCTGGTCACGCCTTTTTTTCTTTTTCTTTTTCTTTTTTTTTTGCTGAAAAACCATGAGAACAAAGAGACGCATAGCGGTGGAAAATCTGTGATCACCTGATATTACTTTAAGCTGAATATTCTCGATGCAGTTTGCGTTTTGGGGTTTTCCTGCACTAACTCGCAGACGAGACACATGCGTATCGTTAGATCCAACAAACTTTGTTTGGGTCAAGTGCGTGTATCTCTCGCTTTCCTCTTAAGGACCGGAGGCCTTCCCCATCACACGATATGAATACATGCATCTTTTTTTTTTCTCTCCAGCGTTTCAGTTTAGCTCCTTTCGAGTGAGCCAAATTTACCCCAGATGAAAATTTGAAGTGTCCTTTGTTGGGTGAAAGGATAGCAGCTATAGGTAGAATAAACAAAATAATTGTCCTTCCCTGGCGAGGGTATGATACCTGTAAGTCTCGATCTTGTCTTTTGAGATGAGTTTGCAATCATTTGAGTGTTTGTTTTTTCTATTAATTTTATTTCATCATTTATTAAACACGCTATATACATAATCTACACAGTCAAGTTGTAAAGAAAACATTAAGAAGAATGATGTGGATCAGCGGGAAGCACTTGAAAACATTTTCAAAATCGTCCACGTCATAACACTACAAGGCAGAGCATTGAAATACAATGCTTATCAACAAAGGGCGACACTTCCATCAATCACAGGCAGGCATGTACACACGAAAAGAGACGCTTTCATGATGCATACGTACTATGTAGATCTATTAGGAGTATGGTAAATCGTGAGTAGATCCTGGAGAGAAGTGCAATACCAGGTTCTGTAAGCTCCACCCCATGTTTTTTCTTTTTTTTTTTACTTTTAAAATTTGTACATGTGTTAAAATGACTTATGATTATCAAATCAGTTGTACAATGACTCCTGTCGACTCGTAATGATGTCTTGTCTTTGTCACTGTAGACAAGAGATAAGTAAGATATCATACATGTGTTTGAGATAAAACTTTAAATACAGGTAAAGACGACAAACTACACGAGATGGTATGATATGAACGTTTGTAGCTTTCCTTATTTCCTTCACTTGAATAATTTTATTCAAACCATTGCAAATGGTGTGGGATTTTTTCTTTTGAATTTGGAACATTCATTTCATCGTTTAGAGCACAAAGTCTAGTAATTTGGATTTTCATTTCATCGATCATTGTGCAATTTTTTTTTTGTTCGCGCATCCCCTTGTCTGTACCAGTATTATGTACAGCTCATCTTTTACGAGAAGGGACGGCGAATATTGATTACCGTCAAGACAACGGCGTAGCCAGGATTTCATCTTAGGGGGGGCGGTTAGTCTGCGAGGGAGCGAAGCGACCGAGCCCGAGCGAGCGGAGCGAGCGAGGGGGGGAGGGTGTGGGAGGGGGGTGTCCCCCCTCCCACGGTAAGAACTTTTTGCATTTTGATGTTGTAAATGGTGCAATTTGATGCATGTTTTTGCGCGTTTTATCGACGTGAAACAGTCCCACTTGTTTAAGGTAGCAGTTTATTTTGATGTCGATTATTATTGAACAATTTGCCTGTAAAATGGTACGATTTAAATACACTTCTTGTATCAATTCTTTTCACTGAATCATGAACGCTACTGAACCCGAGCGAGCGGAGCGAGCGAGGGGGAGGGGAGGGTGTGGGAGGGGGGTGTCCCCCCTCCCACGGTGAGAACTTTTTGCATTTTGATGTTGCAAATGGTGCAATTTGATGCATGTTTTTGCGCGTTTTATCGACGTGAAACAGTCCCACTTGTTTAAGGTAGCAGTATATTTTAGTGTAGATTATTATTGAACAATTTGCCTATAAAATGGTATCATTCAAATACACTCTAGTATCAATTCTTTTCACTGAATATCATGAACGCGACTGAACCCGAGCGACCGGAGCGAGCGAGGGGGAGGGGAGGGTGTGGAGGGGGGTGTCCCCCCTCCCACGGTAAGAACTTTTTGCATTTTGATGTTGCAAATGGTGCATTTTGATGCATGTTTTTGCGTGTTTTAACGAGTTGAAACAGTCCCACTTGTTTAAGGTTGCAGTATACTTTACTGTAGATTATCATTGAACAATTTGCCTATAATATGGTATGATTTAAATACACTTCTTGTATTAATTCTTTTTCACTGAATATCATGAACGCGACTGAACCCGAGCGAACGGAGCGAGCGAAGGGGGAGGGGAGGGTGTGGGAGGGGGTGTCCCCCCCTCCCACGGTAAGAACTTTTTGCATTTTGATGTTGCAAATGGTGCATTTTGATGCATGTTTTTGCGTGTTTTAACGAGTTGAAACAGTCCCACTTGTTTAAGGTTGCAGTATACTTTACTGTAGATTATCATTGAACAATTTGCCTATAATATGGTATGATTTAAATACACTTCTTGTATTAATTCTTTTTCACTGAATATCATGAACGCGACTGAACCCGAGCGAACGGAGCGAGCGAAGGGGGAGGGGAGGGTGTGGGAGGGGGGAAGGTGTGTGGGGAAGGTGTGGGCGAACTTTTTGCATTTTGATGTTGCAAATGGTGCAATTTGATGCATGTTTTTGCGCGTTTTATCGACGTGAAACAGTAACATTTGTTTGGTAGCAGTGTATTTTGATGTAGATTATTATTGAACAATTTGCCTATAAAATGGTATCATTCAAATACACTCTAGTATCAATTCTTTTCACTGAATATCATGAACGCGACTGAACCCGAGCGACCGGAGCGAGCGAGAGGGAGGGGAGGGTGTGGAGGGGGTGTCCCCCCTCCCACGGTAAGAACTTTTTGCATTTTGATGTTGCAAATGGTGCATTTTGATGCATGTTTTTGCGTGTTTTAACGAGTTGAAACAGTCCCACTCCACTTGTTTAAGGTTGCAGTATACTTTACTGTAGATTATCATTGAACAATTTGCCTATAATATGGTATGATTTAAATACACTTCTTGTATTAATTCTTTTCACTGAATATCATGAACGCGACTGAACCCGAGCGAACGGAGCGAGCGTTGGGGGAGGGGAGGGTGTGGGAGGGGGGTGTCCCCCCTCCCACGGTAAGAACTTTTTGCATTTTGATGTTGCAAATGGTGCAATTTGATGCATGTTTTTGCGCGTTTTATCGATGTGAAACAGTCCCACTTGTTTAAGGTAGCAGTATATTTTGGTGTAGATTATTATTGAACAATTTGCCTATAAAATGGTATCATTCAAATACACTCTAGTATCAATTCTTTTCACTGAATATCATGAACGCGACTGAACCCGAGCGAACGGAGCGAGCGAAGGGGGAGGGGAGGGTGTGGGAGGGGGTGTCCCCCCTCCCACGGTAAGAACTTTTTGCATTTTGATGTTGCAAATGCTGCAATTTGATGCATGTTTTTGCGTGTTTGAACGAGTTGGAACAGTCCCACTTGTTTAAGGTTGCAGTATACTTTACTGTAGATTATCATTGAACAATTTGCCTATAATATGGTATGATTTAAATACACTTCTTGTATTAATTCTTTTCACTGAATATCATGAACGCGACTGAACCCGAGCGAACGGAGCGAGCGTTGGGGGAGGGGAGGGTGTGGGAGGGGGGTGTCCCCCTCCCACGGTAAGAACTTTTTGCATTTTGATGTTGCAAATGGTGCAATTTGATGCATGTTTTTGCGCGTTTTATCGATGTGAAACAGTCCCACTTGTTTAAGGTAGCAGTATATTTTGGTGTAGATTATTATTGATCAATTTGCCTATAAAATGGTATCATTTAAAAACACTTCTAGTACTACTTCTTTTCACTGAATATCATGAACGCGACTGAACCCGAGCGAGTTGAAACAGTCCCACTTGTTTAAGGTTGCAGTATACTTTACTGTAGATAATCATTGAACAATTTGCCTATAATATGGTATGATTTAAATACACTTCTTGTATTAATTCTTTTTCACTGAATATCATGAACGCGACTGAACCCGAGCGAACGGAGCGAGCGAAGGGGGAGGGGAGGGTGTGGGAGGGGGGAAGGTGTGTGGGGAAGGTGTGGGCGAACTTTTTGCATTTTGATGTTGCAAATGGTGCAATTTGATGCATGTTTTTGCGCGTTTTATCGACGTGAAACAGTAACATTTGTTTGGTAGCAGTGTATTTTGATGTAGATTATTATTGAACAATTTGCCTATAAAATGGTATCATTTAAATAATCTTCTTGTATTAATTCTTTTCACTGAATATCATGAACGCGACTGAACCCGAACAAGCGGAGCGAGCGAAGGGGGAGGGGAGGGTGTGGGAGGGGGGTGTCCCCCCCCCCTTCCCACGGTGAGAATTTTTTGCATTTTGATGTTGCAAATGGTGCAATTTGATGCATGTTTTTGCGTGTTTTAACGAGTTGAAACAGTCCCACTTGTTTAAGGTTGCAGTATATTTTAGTGTAGATTATTATTGAACAATTTGCCTATAAAATGGTATCATTTAAATAATCTTCTTGTATTAATTCTTACACTGAATATCATGAACGCTGTCTGTTCAGCAATCAAACAGAAAAAGCATGCACACGAGGGTGTAGATAAGGGCATATCCCCTCCCACACGAACGTGATTTTGCGTTTTCAGACCTGAAATTCAGCGATCTGGTGCACATTTTTGGTGCAATACTTTTTCATCGAAGTGTTAAAATCACGGAATTTAGCTCTTATTCCGAATGTGCACCATCTGTGTGTATGTATAAAGTCTAGTGAGGTAGAGCTATGGGGAAGGGGGATTTCCCCTCCCGCTCGCGGAGCTTTTGCGTTTTTAGAATTGAAATAAAGCGATCTGGGTATAGCCACAGTCTACTTCTATGCATGGCGGAAGGGTAGGGGGGGGGGAGGGGCGGGCGAGCAGGAAGAAGGCGTGGGCGAGTGTTATCTCCACCCTTCCCTTCCGATGGAGCTTTTGCCTTTTTAAGGTTGAAATTGAGATATCTCGTATACGCATATTTGATGGAATCAACATTTGGGAAATCACCAAAAAAAAAAAAGAAAAAAAAACTGATGGGGGGGGGGACTGAGGGAGGAAAGGGTCGATTGAAAGGGGACACTCCCCTTATACATGAGGGAACCTTGAGTTTTCGGAATATAAGTGATAAGTCTTGTGCACTCAGAATTATTCATAATTTTTTTGCAAATCTAAAAAGTGTACTAAGCTAGGGAAAGAGGCACAGAGGGGGAGGGTTTGGGAGGGGGTATCCCCCTCCCAAGCACGAGAGATTTTGCATATTTTGAATTGAAATTCAACGATCTGGTGCACACTTTTTGAGTGAAATATTCAAAAAAATATCTTATTTGATGAAAGGTTGCAAAGGAGACCCGCTTCATGTGCATGCATACAGTATACACGCATTTTTTTTTTCGCCTCCCAAATCCCCGGTCCAAATCTTAGGGGGGGCGACCGCCCCCATCGCCCCCCCCTGGCTACGCCAGTGCGTCAAGACATACCTTCCTTAGAAAGTGGCTAGCCATGCAATGACACATAAGCATCAATATCGTCATCCTATGAATCCGTGGGGCAGATCAAGTTTGACACATACTTCAAAATATTTCTGAGCGTCGGCATCAAACATGGGATCAAAGGGGATAAGATTGTTGTGACTCCATCAATTCAATTCAATCATAGTTTATTTCCAATCAACGAAGATCATTAACATAGTACAAAGTATACATATCATGAAATGAAATTATCCAAACGTTTACAAAAGATTCATGTAGTATATGAAATAAATTATACATAACAACATAATGTACAATAATTACGAGGAACAATGCATGTATACTTCGTGACCGTTCGGAAAATAACTTCAATCATAGAAAATAGCGATCCACATCTATTGAACCACCTGGTTCTTATCAAATTGCTATTCCATTGTATGCTCTGTCCAAGCAAGGAGGTTACGTAGATGGAGGAACAACAATTTTATTCCCTTTGATCCCATGTTAAATGCCGCCACTCAGAAATATTTGCAGTATGATGTGCGAAACTGGAGCTGCCCATAGATAGGAAGACCGATGATTCATGTGTCATATTGCACCACGACTAGTCACTCTCTATTAAGGAAGATGTATGTTTTTATGATGGTATTTACTTTTCGTCGTCCCTTTGTATAAAACACGAGTGGCACATACAGGTACAGACATGGGTATATGCGAATAAAGATTGTGTCAAAACTGAATAAATAATCTAAAAATACTCCACTTTACATGAATGCACATCAATCAAACATACACATGAATAAAGAACTATGCTTGAAGATTATACCATATCAGTTTCATTTGTCAGACTGATCGGAAATATGATAAAGTTGGCTTTCCAGCGAGAGCATATACAGTTTCAAATGTTTCCGTGACATACAACTCAGATTTACACTTTGCCTTTGTTTCTAGACAGGATTTACTTTTGTTTCATATGCTCTATCATTAAGTGAAATTTCATTTCATGTAACTGATTGACAAATTGCCCTACATCGACGTATTTCATGAATTTGAATGAATTTGACTGAATTTCATTTAATGAGTAAACAAGCAAATATAGCCGACGTTATTTCAGCGTTCAAAATGATTTTTCAGAGTGCTCAGAAAGAAGGTGGCATCGAACCCCGATCATCAAAGACACATAATGCACCTGTGGAATTATTTTGTGCATCAATGGAGAACTGACAGTTGTTTGAATAATCACAGTTATAGGGATCTCCATTGCTTAAACCTTAATTGGTCCAAGTAGGTACACCTCCTTTCTCTGGCCAACATGGATTTTACCCTGTTCTATCGTGATGTCTTATGTTGTGTGAAGAGTAAGGATTTTAAACGGATTTTTTTAAACATAAATTTGGGACACTGACCTATGTTAACTCTTGAACATCATTCAATAGTGTGACACCTCAAACTAATAAACCTCTTTATAAATCAATTCAAGTTGCGCTATGCTTTTAAGACAAGTCCCTGGATTTTATTGAATCATGGAGCTACTTCATATAGCTCCATTATTAAACTTCGGCTGTAAAGCAGACTAGTTGGTGGGTGGAGCCAGAAAGCCAACTTCGCTGATTGGTTCAGACTAACAACAATAAAAAGTCCTTAGACGTACAGGTGATAACACACTAGACTTTGTCACAGGCCCTCCTGTTGTGAAAGGCGCGCAGATCACCACTGAACCCTGACCACCGATTGTGAGGATACCATTCGGCACACGTTGAGGAGTCGAGCCTCTCTGCAGAATGTGTCTGACTTTAATACCAAACTGACGCCACGAGATTGTGGCATTCTTCTCCCAGAATTTGGGAGCAAAGATCGACCAATCAGTGGTGCTCTATTCGAAGCAGCTTATGCACATTTCCTACTTGGCGGCCGATTGGTGCATCCAATAACTCCATGAATTGATTTGGTTGACTTAGCAAAGTATTAACCAGGAGTGCTTCATGTTTCAGCGATGATCGAATGACGCACTCGGCTTCGCATCGCTCACTCGCGCTCGCAGTCCAGTCGGCGGTCAGAGCAACGCACGGTGACAGCCACTGAGCGAGCACACGCACACCTGAGACAAGAGTGAGTGAGTAGACCTACATCACACTCGATTTCTACTGGCACTGTAAAGTACTACAACTGTTACTAACACTTTCACGTCTTTGTAATACGAACTCTATTGATGTAATGCGTCAAACAATTAAAGGCGTACATCACACTCATCTGCTTAAAGGACAAGTTCACCTTTATAAACATAAGGATTGAGAGAATGTAGCAATATTAGTAGAACACATCATTGAAAGTTTGAGGAAAATCAGACAATCCGGTCAAAAGTTATGAATTTTTAAAATTTTTGTGCAGCAACCGCTGGATGAGAAGACTACTGCAGTGTATGAATAACTTGCGTACAACAATATAAGGAAAATATAAAGAGAATTTCACAAAATTCCATCTTTTGAAAAAAGTACACCTTCCCCTGACTCGTTACCGACAAATGTTATGGGTAATATTATTCCCCTTGCCTTTAGAAAGAGGCAAGTCAAGAGCTCTCTTATTATGCGAAAAAAGTGAAAATATGTTGAATTTTCTTTTACATTTTCTTTATACTGTTGTACGCATATGACTCACAAGCTGTAGTAGTCTCCTCATCCAGCGGTTCCAACACAAAAATTTTAAAAATTCATAACTTTTGCATCGATTGTCCAATGTTCCTCAAACTTTCACTGATGTGTTCTACTAATATTGTTGCATTCTCTCAATCCTTATGTTTATGAAGGTGAACTTGTCATTTAACCACTATTTATGTCACGTCTTGCAGCATCAGAATAAGTTCTTCTTTTCTTTTTCCTTTTTTTATTGACTTACAATAGCACTTGGTCATCAAATTTGCTTAAAGAACGCAATTCAATGCAATTGGATATTGACTTGAGTTGATTCGTGATATTTGTATACTCTGAACACCACACAAGCGCCCAGTTGATTTGGTGAATACCTGCCATATATTTTTTGTTATAATAATTCATAATATTTTTCTTCAAATTTCTTGGATTGGCCCACATAAAAAAAAAACAACTTTGCAAACCGATATTCTGCCAATGATGTCTTCAGATCTGTCGATCATTGATAAAGTACTAATGATAATTAGATTGATTAATAATAATTAGATTAATTAATAAAAAGATACAGACTTACAAGACTGAGCATATATACCTTGCGAGTTTCAAGGCGATGTCTTTCTCTAAATTATTATAGTAACATGAAAACGTGCAAGCTAATATCAGTCTATAGGGGATTAGGGTGCATTCTAATGTTGTTTTGCTTTTTTATTATATTGTACTTCACCAATGATGGACAGAAATGTCGCTTGAATCTCGGTTGGAAGGTTAATTATTTCGGGATCGTATGAAATATCTACATGATAAGTGTATAATCTGAAAAGAAAAAATAGTAGAAAATTAATGTAGGATAATAGTAAAATTCCTTCTTTTTTAGGGGGAGGGGCACATAAAGTGCATAATCAGGGTATTATGACTTCAAGTTAAAACGTATTTGTAAAATGTATAGTCTGGATCCGTTAAAGCCATGGAAGTGATATTGCCCTTGGTCGTTGGTTGAACAAATTTCAGTCATCAATCATTGCTTTAAGAGGAGAGCTTTTGCTTTCTAAAACAAAAATCGCACGTATACTTTTCTCTTTTGAATAGACTGATCGATGTGTCTAAAAGATAAATGTTCTTTGTGATACCATTTTTGAAGGCTCGCCACATCAACGGGGTAATTGTGATAGGGATATGTTAGGGGGCAGACCTACATTATAGGAGATATGTAATATGGAAGTACATGATATGGCTCTGACAAGTAAGGAAAAGAATTTGACATCGAGTCTATGATTTTGTAGAAAGTTACTCAGAATAGAGACGATCGTTACAGCAGAGAAGAGCCTGTCACTAGCTGATATGTCGTATATATACGGTCTTCCTGTCTGAATGGCGTACAATGATCTTTTAAAACCGCATTAGAAACTGGTCAGGTTAATTTACACACCGTTTGGTTATGCTTTTAGATTCAACGCATGCTCTGTTCAAAAAGTTGACCTTCACAAGCACACATCTTGCCCGAGCAGGGGAGTGAGACGGTTCCTTTTACTGGACGATGGGAGAAGAAATGTTCATAAATTTTAGTACATCACGGAAATGCTCTATTCATATACATATACCAAAAGTAAACATTTGGCTCATCCGATCCGATATCGCAGGGGATGAAGGGTATCCAGTTTGCATAAGATCTTGCGACGCGACTTCAAAATGACGTCACATCACTCGCTGCGCCTCGTCTCCACTGGAAGATTTCGCCGTGATGGACCACTGTACGACCATGGTCTATTCGTCGTTCTTGTTTTAGGATACATTGCGCTAGGTGAGTATACAGTACTACATAAGATAAGCCAGGGAGATGTTAGAGAAGGAGTGGAATCTCTTACTTACTTACTTACTCAGATACTTACGAAACAACTTTGTTTAGATTAACTTATGCGTAAGTTTTTTTTAGCATCAGCATGATCAGGGGCGGATCCAGGAATTAATTAGAGAGGTGGCACCTTCACAAAATTAAATGGGGGATGCGTGTGCGTCCAAGCCGCTCTTCCTTGGAGTTTTTATATGGGGACCAAAGGACAGGTTCTTGATTTTGATTTGATTTGATTTGATTTGATTCTAATATCTCTAAGCTGTGTTTTAGAAGAAATGTTGACCTGTCTGTAACTTTTTGGTAATATGTTACGGAACAAAACTTGTCAGTTCCGTTTTTACGCCTTCTTGCCATCGGTACCCCAGGATTGAAAAAAAAAAGACTATTATCGCGTGAAAAGTTAACATTAACTTTTGCCATCTCACGCACATCGTTGTGCGCATAGTTATATTATTTTGTTGAATGACCGATCTTTCGGATTCAGTGCAGAAGGCTAATGCGTGTTCACTGGCATTTTGCAGTGAAAGTAACTACAGCTTTTACAGATTTTTTTTTTTGATGGCTTAAAGGGATGATACAGTATTGGTGGAGATGACAATTGGGCTTTTAACTTTTTGCGAGATGCCACGAAAACACTTATGATATAGTACAGAACATACCATTTTAAGAGGAATTCAAAGTTTATTTGATGAAAATCGGGTTTGGAATGACTGAAACATCCCAAAACAAAGTAAAACAAAGCCATCGTAATAAAGTGTGGGTCCCACATTTCATTAAAATCGCTCCTTTTTGGATATCTCAGCCATTTCAAAACCAATTTTCATCAAATAAACATTGAATTCCTCATAGAATTACATGCTCTTCCATATTTCATAAGAGGTTTCTCATTACATCACCAAAAAATGTTAGAAACTTGAAACTAGGTCTCAACCGAAACTATACAGTCCGTTTAAGTGCCCCTCCCTGAGCCCCCCCCCCCCCTCCCCTCCCCCGCGCCTCTGATTATTTTCTCTTCACGGTCAAGATACACTACACAAGGGCACGTCAAGTGTATCTTACACTTGCACGCGCATTCACCACCATCACACATCAGAGTTTATTTTCCCCTGCAATCTTCGCAGCAGAATTTGTATTGTTACGAATCTAGTACGTGCCTACCTTTTCCTCGGGCCGGCCATCCTTTCAAGCAATGCTTACAATGGCGGCCCTTTGCAAAATCGCTTCTTAACTACAATTGTTATTGTAATCCCTGCTGCATAGACATGCATACTGTATATTACATCATTAATTTCCTTTTATATCGCTGTTTATGCAAGTCAAACGACTCAGTTTTAAATTTACTTTGTATGTTTTCCACATGTTCATGATTATGTAACTTATGTATATTGATTTGCAGAAAATAAAGTATCTATCAAACAAACAAACAAACAACACTCATGGAAAGTTTCTTCAAATTCTAGTTGCGTATTTACATTTCATAATACATTTTACTTTCATTTCAAATAGAGACACGTGTGCTTGTATACATATAGTGTTCTTAAATGTATCAATCTGCGGATAATCAACTGAAAGTAGAAATGCTTCGGGATTAACAAAACAAAGAGAAATGCCATGAGGCAGACATTACAGCATTTGATGACGACATTGATGTTGCTATACCATGATCTTTCCTCCTATGTGATTATGTACGTGTGTATGTGTGTGTTTGTGTGTGTGTGTGTGTTTGTGTGTTTGTGTGTGTGTGTGTGTATGTGTATGTGTGTTGGGTGTGGTTTGCTATAATTACTTATTCCATGAACAATGTAAAAATCTGTCTGCTCCTATTATGTGCGCCATTTTGAAACGGTCAATATTATCAGCGAAAATAACATTTCTTTATCAATCAAGCTTTTCTTGATGTACTTTTATGTTTTGATTTTGTTTGTGTATTTGTTTAATTAAAATAATTATGTTTGTAGTCTTTGTATGAACTCCATAGAAGGTCAGATTTGTCGTGTTGACAAAGGTGAAGATTGGCACTTCATCCGAGTTCCTTTTTTTTTTCTGTTTGTCTATCATTTTACGGGAAATAAATACTTTACCAAACTTTTCTGTATCTCCCTCCCTCCCTTTCTCCCCCTCTCTCTTTCTGAATCTCTTTCTTGCCCTCATGCCTATATCTAGTTTGTTGCAGCGATTGTGGGCTCAGGATCATGGGTGACAACGTGAACTTCACAGCAACATGGAATATGTCTGGTAACGGGAACACTACCTACACGCTAAGCAGAGTATACCGGTAGGTATCCATCAAATTACCATCTTGTAAATTGAATGAATAAATGAAAAGATAAATGAATAAATGTCTGAAATGAAGAAATTAATGGACGGAATTAATAAGGTATACATTCAAACATACATTATACGTATATACTATGTGTGTTGTGTATAATGTGTCTGTGTGTGTGCTTTAAGAAGTACTATCACAGCCATATGATATATTGAATACTATATTATATATATATATATATATATATATATATATATTATATACTAAATACTATATTTGAATACACAATTTATCATTTTAGCATGTTAGCATCCCTTTACTTTTTTGAAAGTTTTACTTCACTCGTTGTCAAGTCTCACTGAAGTAACAATCAGAACTATACCTCTGTAGGCCTATTTTAAATTTTGTCTGCACAGCCAAGACAGAGGATGTTAGCCTGAACAAAGATGCTTTGACGTCTGGAAAATAATATTTTTGGCTTTAAAGAAAAAGAGAAATGATGCTCTAAATTTTGTTGTGATTTTGATTAAGCAACAACTGTATGTACAAAAGTAAAAAAAAACCCCAAAGTCCCTAGGTTTACTCTATGAAGAAAAAAAACAACTATTGAATATTATGCAGATGAGAGATATATTTATTCTGTATCGGGTACTCTCAACAAATTTAGTTTAAAGTGGCAGTCACTCCAACATTCGTTTGTGTAAATATTTACGAGATAAATGTTAAGAGAAAAATAGATTATGGTTGAATATTTTGGGTTTGTATTATGTTGACATTGAGATAATAAAATAGTCCATGGAGGGCTAAAAAGTTTGAAAAAAAAGATACTTT